>NW_012130100.1:2125566-2153503 GCF_000143395.1 Atta cephalotes | reverse complement strand
TCGTACGTGTAGTTACTTACGTACGTTACGTTACGTACTAACTTAACTACTTACGTTACGTACGTACGTACTACTACTACTCTCTACTCTCTCTCCTCCTCCTCCTCCTCCTCCTCCTCCTCCTCCTCCTCCTCCTCCTCCTCCTCCTCCTCCTCCTCCTCCTCCTCCTCCTCCTCCTCCTCCTCCTCCTCCTCCTCCTCCTCCTCCTCCTCCTCCTCCTCCTCCTCCTCCTCCTCCTCCTCCTCTTCTTTCCTCTCACGCTTGAAGGCAGACACTGCGTCATCGTCGCGCGCACCTCTTGGTGCCATCAACGATCTATCGCAGCGATTTGATAAGATTGAGACTTAAAGTATTTGTCCTATGCCATGTCCTCCTCGATTCTATCGGTCTTCAAAACGCGATGTTTTTTATGATCGATTCGCTCGTCTTCTCGATTTCCCTCGCTATTTTTTCACGCTCGCGCACATCAGCCATGTTCGTCTCTGCCGAAGTATCGACAACTAGTCAGTTACGATATCTCGTTAAATCCCTTTCTGTATCTCCTGTTTTTAAGCACTGTCCTTGTCTATTACTAAAAATCTATATTTTTGTTGCCATCACAACGCACAAAATTCGTCGTATGACATGTCGTGATCGTTGTAAACATGTTACAAGTTGATACAATTCTGTTCGTTTGACAGGCTTAGCAGGCTCGCGTATCAGATGTTTAGGTATTCTCTCGTATGTCTGACAGAGATAGAAGCAGTCAACGTTCGCGTGGCGGCCCATCGAAAAGTATTCTCTTACCGCATCCTGCTTGTTGCATGCCACGTCATCAAAGATAAAAATAGAATTTGGGCATGCCTCGCTCGGTGGAAGCTGTTAGAAAACGTAAAGTAGCTGATCGATAGACGAAATAGATTTTCGAGATATCGATACTTTGGTTGTTGCAGCGATTTCGAGTACACATTCTTGAAACGTATGCCGTTTTTGGATTCTCGAACAAGCTTATGAGAATGTTGGTTTTACCGTAATTCAACGGGTCGCAAATAATCGCACGTATAGTACTCGGCAACATTTCGCCGTGCTTGCGCTTTTCCCTGCCTCCCATCATTCGTGATTTCGCGTCACAGTTTGTGTATTATCAGCGGTTGCAACACAAATTTCATGCTCACACTAAGGCACTCTCGATTATTTAAAGGCACGCGAATCCGCGAATCGCGCAGAAGCAAAATGTATCTCGCGCTGTGTCATCCTTCCGATATTCGAGACTTGAGCGCTGAGCAACTGCAATATATATCGAAGGTCGTACTCTTACGCGTGTATGACGATTATATCGAATATACTATAATACGTCTGAGACAAGCTTCCGGAACACATGAAGGCAGATTCGGAGGTTCGTCGCTAGGAACCTATCGTTACTGCGACGAGCACTACAATCAGCCGTGGTAGCGGACGCACTTCGATGGTCCCGCACCGAAGATAAAGGATTGTAACGAATGTCGGCGTCGCGTGGCGGTTTGCTAAATCGAGTGTCGATATACATGCTTCCTTTCGAGTTACATATTCCAGATTATCAGTTTTATCGGCCCAAGTACTCGGCTTACGAAACGACTAGCCAGAAGTAACGAGGGCATAAATCCGCTGGACGCAGCATGCCGAGAACACAACGTATTCTTGGAGCAACGATCTCACCGATAAATACGGCGGACAAGATGCTCACCGATATAGCGCTAGGACGCGTCATCGCGAGAGATTCGGCTCTGAACAAGAGAGCCATCGCTGTTGCCGTCTAGACAGCGATGAAAGCCAAGACCAAGATCGACATGGGCATGAAAGGAAGAAGAAGACGATGAGAAAAAAGGTGACGAAAAAGCGGATTCTTTCGATGGCGATACGAAGCGATGCGTTACTGCCAATGTTAGGTGCGCTCGGGTCCTCAATCAGAAAGCAGCATCGTCACGTTCGCACGATGGAACAGATTTGCGGACTGTATCTCGCTCCGTACAAACGTGGACAGGATATAGCTGCAAAGGAAAAGAAAACGCCAAAAAGTCGATAAAAATATCGTCTAGTAGCGCAATTAATTGAACGAGCCCGCGAGACATATTCGCGTATCATACTTTAGAGACGTTTTCATGCGTAACACGTTATCAACGAGCGGCGCGCATCGAAACAAAAGCGGATGATCGTGAATCTGGACGATGCGACGGAGCCTGGTACTCACTGGATAGCGTAGAGAAACAACCGCGTGTACTTTGACAATTTCGGTAATCTTCGCCCAAGGAACTGACGCGATATTTCGGGAACGGTGTTATGACGATAGAGTACAATCGCATGTCCTATCAGACGTACGATCAGAGTTTCTGCGGACAGATGTGTCTGCAGTTTCTACAATCGGTAGAAGCGTGTGAATTTAAAAAGCTCAACGAGATGCTGTGAAGTCTTACTATTAGTCGAACGTTTTTTCTGTCATGTCATTGACGCTTATGCTGAGTGAGAAGAGCACCGTCCTCGCAGCGAACTTTCCCGCCATAGATTTGAGTGACTGAGATTACGAGCGCGGTCTCATGATTTTTAAGATTCATACGATATCAAACGAGAACGAATTGAATAAATTTTATTTCACCAAAGACGACGCGAAAATTACAATTCTCGAGAGTTCGTATGAAGTGCGAGACATAAATGAATTTTTGAAACGCGCGATTTTACGGAAACGTCCACCGCGATGCACTTGAAACCATTGACGTAATGCAATAACAACAACAACAACAACAACAACATTAACAACAACAATGATGAAGAATACCTGATTACGCTTCGCCCAAACTGCAACACGATGAGATGTGAGATTAGATGTGTATACAGAATAAACTTTGGTAAACCCAACAGCATTGGATCGCTGCTGAAATTCTCGTCGAAGCGTATACTGCGGCTGCGAAGGTAGCACGAATCGGACGTGTCGATCGACATAATGAATGTAAACATTCCGCGTAGAGTGTAACGTAACCGTGGGCAGCAACGGCGACAACAAAAGCGCGCCCACGATACACGAATTTTCGCCAAGCATGCCGCCAGGATTTAAGATATCGGAGAGGCAGATCATTTACTTGTTGATCGCACGGAGCATTACGGATCTAATGATACGCATCGTCGACTAGAACGGACGATTGTTCGATTTTGAAGGAGAAGAGATCACCGTTAGATTGCACGTACGACGACAATGATAACGTGAGCGTGAGATGACTGAACGGAGCATACGCAGAGAAACGCATTCTTTACAAGGCTAGATGTTACAGCTCAATAATACTCGCTTATCCAGCTGCATCAGGCAGAAGAAGAAGAAGAAGCGCATCAAAATGTTACATTTTTAAAGTCTTTGGGATTCGCGGTGCGCATTTGAGATAACTGATATCCTACATTAAAGACGAGCCGATCTTTGACGATCGCATCGTCAAAATTGAGACTCACACGTACAACTCGTTCGCCAACACAACGTTCGAGTACAGCGAAGAATACCCATATATAAGAATAACCAACAACAGGATGTTAACACTTTCTGTACGTCAAGGGAAAACTGACGTAGAACAAAGTGGTCCAGGGTACTCACGTGGCATTGGGAAATAATTGCACCGTGTTCATATTCGATATGAACTCGGTGGAGATTGACCGTAACGTGGGCATAACTAGCACACGCTCAAAAACTATGTAACAGTGCTATCCGACAGACGCGTGATTCTACTGCCAGCTGGGATGCATAGATAGATACTATGGCCGGATACTTTAATTTCTGTGTATCTCTCTACGTATTGTTGGGATTTTGCGAAGATTACAAACACGTGGTAATCAACGTTCGTCATGAGTAGATTTTAAAATGAGTGCGCAACGACAACAATTATCTGAGGGGAGATCCAGCGATAGAGCCAACGCTCGAATTATTCAAAGTACAATAGCGAACACACGTGTTATTGAGCGAGATAAATAAGCTGTCGATGCTACGCGTTTTGGAGAGCGGACAATATCTGAGCATGACTTTTCATTCGTGGGATCTGTACGAGTTTCCGTTCTTGCAGAGCACAACCAAGCATTCGTGGGCCATCAAAATGGCTACTCAGCTCGAGAAATCGCGCTACGTCATTTTCGCTATGCAAATAGATCAAAAAAACGTCCGAGGATATAAGTCGATTCGACGACTGCAAATTAACTAATGCGAAACTCTATCTGAATTCGGAATGTTATCCATACGATGACTTGAATCTGGATTTTAATAAAAACAGATGTACAATTCTATACAACTTGTACGCACGTTTCTGCAAGAGTTATTATGGATACGAGTATCTCGAGTCTCACCTTTACAACTTTTTTACGTAATGGCCCGTTCGTGATCATCAATGCTCTCGACAGAACGAATCGGTCAAGAGTTGCACTGTGGACATGCGATTAGACTTTGAATGTAAGGAGAACATGCCCGCAAATACAACAACAGCCTATGTATTTGTCTCATCATACATGATCGCGTGGTTCAGTATAATCCTTTAACCAACGTTGTGCGCAAAATCATTTAAATGCACTTTCGACACGTATAAAATCTATGACATATAAAATCTATGTCGCAACCGATCGCAATCGATCGTAATCTTCTCGATAACATGTTCGTGCCAATGTTCGTGAATCTGCAAGGATTCATCGTTAACAATTTATCGTGAAAGAAGTGGCAGTACTGAAACAGGGGATTGTTCTTACACTTACATTTTTACGAGTCCCGTGCCATGGAAATTTTTGACATGATCCGACAGGTTGCGCTTCCTGGTTTACTGTTTATCACCATTGCGATGAGAGGACGGGATGATCTCGTACAACGAGGTGAAACGCTTGATCACGACAGCTGTATTTGAACATGATGCTATCGTGTACGTTAAAGGACATGAGAAACGAACGTGGCTGTCGAACTTGCTTTTGAATGAGAACACATATACATCGAGACTTTGGATGCAGTTTACAAAAACATGGAACCTTTAACTAATCTGGATGTTGTTAATACTATGCGATGTGGACAACATGTTAAGAATTGCGCGTTATAAAATGTATTGAAAATATATAACTGTGGTTGCAAAAGAATTTTTTAAAATAAAAAATACGTTAACGTATTTATTTCTTTTTCCCTTCCTTTGTAACGTGTACTATGTATGAACGTATGTATAAACGTATATATATGAACGTATATATATATATATATATATATATATATATGTACTCATATGTATAAATATATATGTATGAACGTATATGTATGAATATGTACATATATGTACGTATGATCTGACGCTTCTGTTAAACGCGACATGTCCGATCTGATAATACATATATGCAATGTATATAGATGTATAAAACTTTTTTCATTCAATCATAAGCTTCAGTTACAAGCATTAAGACATGGACTGAATAAAAGAATATATACGCCGAAAATCAATCGAGCAAAAGGGATAGCGTCTCTTGTTGCCAAGTCCGCCAAATCTACCGCCATTGAAGGAAAAAGCGAGATATTGGGAATGTCCTGGGGAAAAAGCATCAAAGTCACCAACGTGCTCATCATCATCAACGTTATCAAATCCATCGAAATGTAAATCATAAAGTATAAACATTGATAAACTCGCAAACAAAGAAAATATGTAGAAAAAACACGATAGAACGTGTCGCGACACGTTCGCAATTCTTCTTGGATAGAGGGGAGGGTTACCCCCTCGATTCTAGAAGTTTTACGTCGCAATTTACGCAGATGCAATCAGTCTTGCGATACTTGCTACATACGGCTGAAAATATACTTCGCTAAAGACAGTAACGCATCGTATGAAACGAAGAAGGATGAAACGAAGTAGTACATGAAAGTTTCAACGTTCTATACCCAAAAAAAACGTTTTTTTTTTAACATTATGTACACAGCATGGAGCATCGTGAGGTACATTTACTGAGCAGACGTTACGATCTGACGGCTACAAATTTTTGGAATTAACGTTGGCCATCGAGTTACGTGATCGTCCTGGGAGATAATCGTGGACATGAACTGTCACTGTCTCTCGAAACGTGGAAGAATCTTTACGAGCAACGATGGAATATTTACAAAATGCTGCGAAATGAATACAAGGACAATTTTAAGCGTTCGACCGCTAACCGTCAGCATTTGCACGCTGAATGATGCTACGCTTGTATGTCTCGATTCTTCGTCTGTACGCACATCTGTACACAATGATCGAAATGACGCTGCGATGTATATTTGAGTTTGATGGATATACCGATGTAACGTTCGAACAATTAGCCCGATTCGTCGATACGATCGAGTCAAGTATAGCGATTCTCCAATACGCGTTCGAAGACACAATAAGCGACATTTTTAATGGACATCAGCGTCGATTGCGAGCTTTGGCTTTAATACGTACAAAAAAAAGAAGCTTTTAATAAGTACAAAAAAAAGCTTTGGCTTTAGCTTTTAATACGTACAAAAAAAAGGAAAGGAATGTAATAACATGTGAATAAAAAATTTTTTCGTTCACATCACTATATATATATTTTCTTTACTTCCCATCCATCCATTCATCCATCCATTCATCCTATATCTTGATGCGCCTATACTATCGTACTCCGTTTAGATAAACAACAGTCAGCTTGTTTTTTTTTGCCGTATCATGAATCATGTATGTGTGCATGTATCTACGTATGTATAAACGTATGTATGTATGTATGTATATATGTATGTATGTATGTATCTTTCTGCATAAGAAAAAAGGAATTATAGGTGTGAAAATAAACATGCAGCGTGAACTTTCAGCAATTCGATAGGCCGCAAATAATCGCGGCTACTATATATTAGGCTACTATTATAAAGAGTGCTGCAACAATATAAGCGATAACTTTTCTCGGCATTTATGATCTAAATTGTTTTATATACAACTGCCGCTTATAGATAAATCCTAGGCAGGCTCGCTGCGGCGAAGGTTGATTCTCAGTCTTTGTCCTACTTTGTCTGCGCGCGAAACATATTGTATTACAACGTGAGTGATTTTTTTTCCCCAACGTGCAAAAATATTCTACCATTAACGCTAAATGGTAGAATACTTTTGCACATTTTTGTGATTAAGTGAAGTAATAATTTTTTTACAGTGCAGCTATATTACTTATAAATATGGACGATAAAGAGCAATAAAAAGTTGAGGAGACTGTCTCCTCCTCCTCCTCGGTTCAACAGAGTGATACAATCATATCATTGATTTAACTCAATTACATGTTAATCAAATAGAATTATTCCATTGCATCATTGAGATTGCCGATGAGGTAGATCTCACTCGAGTGCACATAAACAAAATTGCGTTCAACTACCTCAATAATTTTAATGTGGCGGTGGAAGAGGAAGTGGAAGAGGAAGAAGAAGTTGAAGAGGAGAGCGTCTCCTGGAGGAGAGCACTGTAGTCCTGGAAGATTCCTCTCCTTTTTCCCTTTGGAATATCCTGCTGAGAAGATATCAGAATTGTTCGATCAAATAAATGAACTTAATTTAGGTATCTATCTCCTTAGCGTCCTGCCGATCGGGCAGGAGGAGGAGGAGGAGGAGGAGGAATAAGAATTCAGCGCAGGAAGAAGGTGAAGTGGAGGGAGAATGTGGAGAAAGTAAGAATATTTTATTTTATATATACTATTTTTTTTCTTTTTCTTTAAAACATCTTATCCGCGTTATAGTATCGCGACATATTTTGAGATGGATGCGGGGTCCACGGCAGCGACAGCGGTAGCGACGGCGGTAGCGGCGCCTGCGACGGAGTGTGGGGTGTAGGGTGACGGTCTCCAATGTACAACATGGCGATATTATCATATCAGTAAACACTCTCCCCTTCCCTTCTCCCGCGCCTACGAGTACCCTCCCCCGCACCTCGCGCTCCCCTCTAGCCCCATGGTCCACAACCCGCCTAGTATATCTGCTATCGCCAATTATTTCACATCATACATTTAGTGACCAACAATATTGTGAAATAATTGTACGCATCCATTTAGGATTCTCATGTGATCAATAGTGCATATTAATATTGTGTTTATTAATATGCTCAGTGTTGGTAAATTGTGTTTCATAAGAAAAAAGAATATTTTGTAAAAATAAATCATTTTCCATGACATTACGCATCCACTCGCAAAATATTAAACGACGTTCATAATCACCTTCCAAAAATTCTTCAAGTCAAAATTAAATGATACAAATAAAAATTTTGTTTTTCCAGTATTCGTTGTATTGAAGATCGTATAACTCCAGATGTGTTTGATAATTGACTGACATGTAGATTTACTTCAAGTGCTACGAGAATGTTGACATTGTTATCATTATTAACTACTGGATTTTCTCTCCTTCTAAAAGAATTACTTACTACTTAATGTGAGAAAATTTAAAACGAAGAATACGAGAAGCTTGCGCTAACAAGACAGAAATATTATTTAAAGTTACACAAAATTTATACAAGAATGAATTAATAAGTGTTTGAATGTGAATGGTCGACAGATCGAACATTTAATACAATAAGAAAGAACAAAAACCAATGAAGTTTTTTATTTAATTTATGTTTTTATCATTAATTTGAAAGTACTCTACTTTAAAGTTTAGATATTTATAACTTAATACTATTGATACAAGCATTTTTGAAAGAAATATTTCAGACCAAGTTTACTTATTTTTTTCTCGTAAAATCCAACTATAATATTTTATAGGGGATTCCATTTGATGTATTTCCTCTGTGTGTGTGTGTGTGTGTGTGTGTGTGTGTGTGCGCGCGCGCGCGCGCGTGCGCGTGTGCGTGCGTGCGTGCATGCGTGCGTGTGTGTGTGTATGTGTGTGTGTGTGGTGTGTGTGTGTGTGTGTGTGTGTATGTGTGTGTGTGCGTGTCCCCCTCTTCAAGAGAAGGCGGGAGCGAATTTTTGTTTCTAATATTATAGTTAGAAAAATTTTTTGAATATATGAAACTTTCTCATGAACAACTTTTTGATAGGAAATATTTTTAGAGTTATTAGTTTATAACACTTTACTACTTTACATCACTGTAGTTAAGTAAATTTTGTAATGATATAATAATTTTTATGTAATTATATATCTTTCAAGAACAAAATTAAAGCTATTATTATTTGAATCAGAACAGAAATATCTTAAATAAAAATATTTTCGAGGAAAATTTAAAGTACTATTATTTTTTTGTGATATATATTGTCTGCAACATCTCAATTTAGATCGTAAATATATGTTTTACAGAAAAATATTTTTAATATTTATATAATATTTAATACTTATTATATTTAATACTTACTTAAATACTTTTAGCACCTCTAGATCATTGTTTTTTTTTGTAACTTGCGAATCGTCAATTTTCATCCAAGACATTCCTTCTCAATACATATTTATATAATAACCCTCTTCGATACGATGAACTATAACTAAATATAGTATTCATAATTAATATTCTTTAGATCTGTCCACCTATTAATATTTTTGTTGGAACAGCACGTAAACTAAATTTGGTATTAAATGATATCGTTACTAACTTATCATTCTCTGAATAAAAGATATTAAGTGAAAAATAAGTATCTCTTTTGTCGAAACTAATTTACTTTTAAGTAATATGAATGTATAAATTAATATAAGTATAAGTAATATGACTGTTATAAATTCTCCAAAATTTTAAATATTAATAATTCTTTCTTTTGTTACAGGTACGATTCGCATAAATACCAAATGCCGTTCAACTTCTTAATATGCAACAATGTAAGATTCTATTTGATTATGCTTTATTATATTTATCATTAACATATAATATTCAAAAAAATCTGCAAAATTAATTTTATGAGAATATGAATTGCTTTTTTGCAAAATATATACATGTGAATTGTTAGTTGAAAGTATTCTTTCCATTATTTCTTCGTATACAATATTCCTATAATGTGTCATTTTCTGAAGAAAAGAGTATTTTATAATTTATATTATAATTCCATCATTATTAATTGAACATTCATGCCATTTATTAAATAAGTTTTGTCAAACTGTTATTACAAATTTTTGTATTTGTAATTTTTATTATATTTTTATTATATTATATTAAAAAGCATAATCTATCGGTGTTTCACCGCATAGAAAATTACTTTTTGTTTTACTAATAAAAAGATTTGTCTTTTAATGATTATGCTTATCTTTCAAGTAAAAATTACAGATATAATTATAGATTTTCATTACGGTCTGATGGAAAAATGATATAAGTCAAGTATATCCCACACACGTACAGATATTGTATACATATATACAGCGTGTTCCAGATCATCTATATTAACCTTTTTTTTTTTCGGAAATAGCCAGTGGTCGGAAATAGTGGGAAAAAAATTTTATTACCAAAACCCATGTGAATTATCTGGTGATATTTTGATTTTCCAGAAACTATCGAAAGTAGGGTAAACCTGGATTAAGTTTGAAATTGTAAATGGCAATATAGGTCGACTAGGGAATAGTCATTAGACTATCCTTTAGGAGAAATGATTTTCTGCTTAAATTCTTCTTTGATATCATTTAAGAAGAGTAATAAGAAAACGTCAGAATTTATTTTAGTCATTTTCTTCCATTTCTTGATGAGGATGGATGTGATGAATACGGTAGTATAATAGTTGTTTCTTAAAATTCTCAACGTAAACAAAATCAATTGAAATCCTTCTAATAGATTACTGAGAATTAACGGTTATAGTAGCAAGAATAGCTCTAGCTTCGCTCACAGGTCGCCTAATATGAACATTTTGCTGTGACTAAACTAGCTCAGTTCTACAAATGCAATTTGCTAGACGGAAAACATAATGAGAAAGATGATCATGAAGAGAATATTGTTCAGTATAAAGATATTCACTTTAGTTATTCTATCGACATTCTCTAATACTTAACATATCAAATTCTGCTTCTTGATTTGTGAAAGGCGTAATTATCGAAAAAACGAACAGATATCAGAAAATAATTGACAAAATGATATTCACAACAAAAAACCATAAAATGTTAATCAATATAATAAAGTTAAATAACCAATTACTACTTTGTAAGTTATTTAAATATATATTCGGACGCTTGACAATGCATACTGATTAACAAAGAATGTTATGATTAGGGTGCGTTCAGGGAGATGCTATTAATTACTTATATCATCCTTGTTTTTCTAATGAACAATGAAAGTAGAATCATACAAATGTCACTAATAGCTGTCCGAACCAATAATCGCAGATATGTTCTACACTCGCACATGCGTAGAGTGTACAGCGCCAGGAAAGTATTCAATCTGTTCGTGAAACTGGCGTCTTTAGTTGCTCCAAAGAAAAATAGAATTATAAATATATGGAAATTAGACATATCTCTTTATTAATATAACATTAATGATAGAGATTCGATAGTGCACATCGCTAATTGGCTAACTTTATATAATATATTCTCATTAGTAAAGCAGTAAAAATTACTAGGTATCTCCCAACTGTAAATGGATATATGTCTATCAAGTATGAATACCAACATGAGCATTACATTTATTACATAATTACATGAGACATATGGAGGATTTAGTGCATTTTTTATGTTAATTTGTTGCTCTAGTTGTTTACCAGTAAGAAATAATTTTTCTGCTGACTTAATAAAATTAGAATACACATTTAAAAAAATAATAATAATAAAAATAATCACGCTATAATTTAGTGCTAATTATATGTTTTTTAACATATCCTAATTCCAATTTTGATGCGCTATTCTTCACGCCTGAAACAATCATAAAATATGTATCGCACAAGAAAAAAGTACTAAAAATAATAAAGATACATAATAAACTAATTCAAATTTCGGAGTGCTACTCTTTACGCAAAAAATCACATTTGGGGAAAACAGTCTCTACATCATACATGTCTCTTTTGCTATAAAATCAATCAGCAGAATTTCATGAAACTCTGTGAAATATTGTGCATTATGTTTTCTCGGTTCTCATTAACCGGGAAAATAATTTTTCATATTTTATTCATGTAGCCATTATCTCTATTTAAATTGTTAAGGTGTTTTTGTATCTCTATGGCTTCTCTATACTTTCTAAGAAAGTATGATGTAATGTTGACTATTGTAGTCGTTTTGTCAAACAGTCCTGTTTCGATGTTGTGTTCTAATAGTGCTGATTGCGTGATGTGTTTTAACCTGACATCACATTGGTGTTCTTTTATCCGTAGGTTGACCATTCTCCCAGTTCCTCCAATGTATACTTGCCCGCAGGAACAAGATATTTTGTACATTCCTGCAGAGCTGAGGGGAGGTCTTTGATCTTCAGGATTTCTTAAGATTTGTCCTATATTTTGGGTGGTTTAAAGATAGTTTAGATATTGTGTTTGTTTAATATCCTGTCAATCTGATCTGTTGTTTCTTTGACATATGGGAGAATGGATAGGATTCTCTCGTCTGATTGTGTGTCAGAGACTATTGTCTTGTTCGCATGTTTATTGATTGTTTTGATTATGTCTTTTTTGTCATGTACGTTTTTCTGTAAGGCTGTTTTTAAGTGATTGAGTTCTGTAGATGTTCTTTATCAGAGATGATGAAAGCTCTATGTACAAGTGAATTGATTGCAGATTGTTTTTGTGCTGGATAGCGTGATTCAGCATGTAAATATTCATCTGTGTGTGTTGATTTTCTGTACACTTGATGGCCGTCAGCTTTCTTAGAGACAAGAACCTCTAGGAAGGGAAGTTTTCCTCTATGTCTGTAATGAAGTGGATATTTGGATATTGATTATTGAGGAAAATAAGGAATTTACGGAGGTCGGCTTTGCCAAGTCTCCATATCACGAATATGTCGCCTACATAACGGAACCAAACTTCTGGTTTTTTTGAGTGTTTCTCTAAGAGCCTCTTTCTCAAAGTGCCATATATAAATCGCCCAAATATTGGCAATTACAGGAGAAATAGGAAAGTCCATTCCCGCTCCTGAAGTTTGTTCATAAAATTGGTTGTTATTAGGAGAAGTAAGTGATTGTTAAGCAGTGCTCTATTAGCGAGATGAGGTCGGAAGGAACTTCATGTGAGGCCTTTATTATATTTAATGTGTCTTTTATTGGGATTTGTGTGAAAAGGGATTCTATCGAAACTTACAAGCAGGTCTGTGGGACATAGTCGGATTTTTTGGATCTTTTGTATGAAGTCCGTTAAGTTAGTTATATGTGATTCGGATTTTCTAGTGAAGTGTTGTAGTGTTTATGTTAGGAAGCAGGATAAGTTGTATGTCGAGAAGTGTATGGTGCTAACAATCGATCTAAGTGAGATGTTTGGTTTGTATATTTTTGGTAGTATAGTCTTGATGGGAGAGAATATGTAGGTCTTAATATTGATTTTATTGAAAATGTTACTTTTTTCCACCAGGATCTTAGTGTTCTGCGCGATTATATTAGTTGAATCTTTGTCAAATTTTTTGTATACTTTGTCTGAGAGAAGGTTCTTTTTCTTATAGTCTGATGTCATGACTACTGTCGTGTTGCTTTTGTCAGAAGTACGATGATGTCTATGTCCCTGTTCAGGTTTTGGAGGGCCAATCGCTCTTATCTAGTGATGTTTGGGGGAGGAAGTTTGGCTTTGGAAAGGATATCTGCGGATATTATTTGCTTGTTCTGGGATGGGAGTTGGTTGACTCTATTGGACTGATAATCTCTTCTTTTGGGATTTTTCTAGGTGTCACTGCAAAGTTAGAGTCTTTGGCAAGCGCAGATATATATCTTGAGACAGGTCTTTGCTGGATAAGTTTTTGACATTAAGTAGAGAGGGTTGTGGATTTTTGTGTGGGACAAGGTTTATGTATTTCTGTTTCTGTCTTTCAGAGGATTGTGTATGGATCTTCATGGCTTGTTCGTATGTAATGCGATCTAAGGTTTGCTAGATATCATGCCACAATGTAGTGAATAGGTACAGGTGGAGTTTAAAGGTTTTATGGGAAGTTTGTATTATTTGTGATTTAGTGAAATTGTTGCATTCTTTGATGAGGATGAGGCTGGTTTTATGAAGGATGTTTTTAGATTTGTGAGTTCCTAAGTAATCCTTGAGTTGTAGGAACTTTGGGATGATGTTATTATCCCTGTAGCGTTTTAGGAAAGTTTGATAGTTTCTTGGCTAGGGAAGACTAGTTTGTTGAAAGTGTTTAGCAAGAATACTTTTCCCGTAGAGATATTTGATAATATTCTAGAAACTTCTATAGGTGTTTTCTATATAAAGATTATGCGTTTCGCGGGTTTCTTCCGTGTCCAGATCCATTCTTAGAATGCCAACGTTTCGAGAACCTTGCAGTTCACTTCATTAGGGTGAGGAGCAGTCTGATACTGAGGTGTTCCTTCGGATCGTTCCCCTCAGAAAAACACTCAAAAAGCTAGAAGTTTGGTTCCGTAAACGATACATTCGTGATATGGAATGTCAAACTCCATAGATTCCTTATTTTCCTCAACAATCAACATCTACAAATATCCACTTTACTATAGATATAGGGGAAAACGGAAAATTCCCTTTCCTAAATATTCTTGTCTCTAAGAAAACTAATGGTATCTTAGACTATCAAGTGTACAGAAAACCAATACACATAGATAGATCCTACATGCCGAGTCACACCCAGCACAAAAACAGTCTGCAATCAATTCACTTGTACATAGAGCTTTCATCATCTCTGATAAAGAATATATCTACAGACAGAACTCAATCACTTAAAAGCAGCCTTACAGAAAAACGGACTCGACAAAAAAGACATAATCAAAATAATCAATCAAAATAATCAATAAGCATGCAAACAAAACAACGTCTCTGACACACAATCAGACGAGAGTATCCATTCTCTCATATGTCAAAGAAACAACAAATCAGATTGACAGGATATTAAACAAACACAATATCTAAACTATCTTTAAACCACCCAAAATATAGGACAAATCTTAAGAAATCCTAAAGATCAAAGACCTTCCCTCAGCTCTGCAGAGATGTACAAAATATCTTGTTCCTGCGGACAAGTATACATTGGAGAAACTGAGAGAATGGTCAACTTACGGATAAAAGAACATTAATGTGATGTCAGATTAAAACACGTCACGCAATCAGAATTATTAGAACACAACATCGAAACAGGATATCAAATATTATTTGACAAAACGATATAATCATAATAGCCAACATTACATCATACTTTCCAAGAAAATATAGAGAAGCCATAGAGATACAAAAACACCCTAACAATTTAAATAGAGGTAATGATTACATAAATGGCAACATAAATAAAATATGAAAAACTCTTCATCCGGTTAATGGAACTGGAAACGGAAAAAACCCGCGAAACGCATAATCTTTATAGAAAGGACCCGTGAAAAACTCAACAATATTTACTTTGTTGTTATTTGTTCATAACTTTTCTAAACATTTATTTTTAATTTTTGAGAATTCTTCGATAACTTTAGATGATATAGATAACACAAATAAATGTGAAAATGTTTTTAATCACAATAGATTTTGATGCCTAATAATATTTTTCCATGAGAATTTATAATTTCCAATTCATGCAAACTATAAAATTCTTTCAGTTTTAGTTGATATAGATTAGTAAGCAGTTTTAGTTGATATAGATAGTAAGCAGAAGTTAATAAGCGATTTTAAATCACGGTTCAATTATTTTTGCCTGATGTTATTCTCGCTCTACTTTATTTTATTTCTGTAAAAATTTATATTTACTTAAATAATGAAATATAATTTTAAATAATAAAATATTTAAAATAATAAATAGGACCTAATTGAATATTTTATAACGAAATAATAAATTGTTTTAAATAATAAATTGTTTTAATTAATAAGATAAAATTCCATATCTCCCTTAACACATTTCCTGTCCCTCCCAAAAAAATTTTCTTAACATTCTCGTAACATTTATAATTCTTTGAATGTCATAACGATCTTAAAGCACTGATGTAATAACAACAATTTTAACTCTGATCGTTATTGCTTATAATATTAATTGCAAAAAACTTGACTGCGGTTTCTGTATCAGACTCTCTTAATATGAAGATAATTTATATAACTTAACTTTGATTAAATTAAAAATTTGAATATAATTTCTCGGTGATCATTATACAATTGAACTGTCATTAATTCTATAATGCATTATCTCTATGAGTTATTATATCTTGATAAAATTGTCTCATTATTTTAATAGAAACAATCCTTATCCGTTTATAATGGAACATTTGATACTCAAAATTCTTTCAAGATTTTAATTCTATGGATTACTACAGTGACTTAAATATATTCATATAAGCGATCATTTATACAAATAATGTTAATGCTGAATAATTTTATTTCTATAGACTGAGCGAACTTTATGTATTGAAATATTGAGAATGACTCAATCGAGGTTGAAACGTCTATAGTATATATTTTATATTTCTTATATATTTTTTATTTTTGTTTACTATTTACGTTGAATAATTTGTCAAATTTTTATTCAATATATTTTTTATAAGTACTAATGAAATAATTTTTTGGCTCATAGCCCTCTTTTATTATATTAAATTTATAATTTATTGAGCCATATTACTTACTTTATTTAAGATAAAATTATTATGCATATTTATTAATGTTACACAAATAAAATAAAAATCTATGATAAAATATGTGTATATATATTTTAATACAGAGCAAAAATATACTTATATCTGGTAAAGATATTTCTGATTTTTCTATAACATTGTAGTTTTTCTTGCAACATTGTATTCCTTCAGGTAGCATGACATGCGGTTTAGAAGCAGTCTTTAAATTATGCAGTTTTATATTATGCAGTCTTTAAATAATTTAACATTTGATAATATATCGCTTCCTATCTGGATTATAATTAATTTTTTCTCACGTGGTGGATATCTTTTATTTTATATCTTTAATTTACAAGAAGACACTTCCACAAAGTTAGGGGATTTTTCAAACAGTATACTAAATGATTCACACTAACTAAATGATTCACACTAGTTTCGCAATCAATTATGCTACATTTTGTATACGTAATATGTTTAACGGGAAATATTATGAACAAAATTTGTATGCGTAATCGATATGCGTTCTCATATCTTTGTCTGTGGTATCAAATATTATCAAACAATGGTACAGTACTCCAGTTCATGCATCTATCATTACGAAACAAATATAATAAAAATAAATTAGCACTAACTTATATTGAAAAAGTCTATATGAAATAATTATTTTATTTGATAATACATTAACTAATACATTAACATTAACTATTTTATTTGATAATACATTAAGAAAAAAAAATTATTTATAGAATAAAATTCTAATACGTAATAGAGTAAAAATAAAAATATAATGTATAATTTGTAAAAAATTAATTAATTTCCCTGTCAGAAATAATTTCTCGAAAAAAGTCGTTTGGACATCGTTATGATGGAAAAGTTGATTTGAAACTTGCATTGAAATTTTAATATTTTCGAGTGATAAAAAATTACGTATGTAGAGAGTGAAATAAGAATTTGATACATTTTAAATATTTTTGGTATAAATATGTGATACGTAATCTTATATTTTGAATATTTTTGTTCAAAGGTCGAATTGACATTTTTTTCGATTTTATTTCGACAATTGCAATATCGCTCAAATAAAGTTTTCTCAAAATTTTTCAGAATTTACAAATAATTTTATAACTTTTTTTTTAAGAAAATTGTGGAATTTTTTTATACGAATCGAAACATTTTTTACAATTGTCGATAAAGTCTATATCTTTTCTTCTAGTAATTCTTTGTATCTTATTTTATTGTTCTACTCCTGCTGAATAATATTATTTTTATTTGCTTCGTAGTTTATTTAATATAATTTTAATACATCACTTTTGTATTGAGGAATTTCAGGGAATAATATTTGTTACCATAAATGCTGACCTCTATTAGTTATCTCTTATTATAAATGATCACGAAATCAAGGAAAATATCATCGATTCTATCAAAATCTAATTAGACTAACTCTAGCTCGAAGAGATCGAAATGATCTCAATTTTTAAATTAATGAAATTTAAATGTTGGTCTATCATACAAGTTTCCAATATTATTTGGAAGTAAAAATACTACTAGTGTCACTGCTATTACAGTAGTATTATTACTGATACGCAATAGTGTCACTGCTGAGCCAGTGTTACTACTGTAGTAGTATATGATGACACATATGACGTAACATAGAACTATTTTCAGTAATTATAATATTTGGTATAAAAAATTTATTAAAGTAAAAAATATATATATATATATATATATATATATATTCTCAAATTCATAAAATAAATTTTTTTTTATTATAATTTTGTCGTGTATCTTCTGAAATATGATGCTAATCAATAATACTTATTTTCACACAATAAAATTTTAATGAAACTTTTAATGAAATTTTTCCACCATTATTACGTTATTAGTGACATTACTTATCGAATTTACTTATTGCATTAATGATGTAGTAATATATTTGTATGCTAATTAGATCAATTCAAGATTTTATTTCCAACTCGAAAATTAATTGAAATTGGAGCCAAAAATCCGAAATCAAAAAATTCGAAATCAATAAAAAGTTTGAAAACTTTTGACTTTTATTTTCGACATCGAAAAATGATGTTTTTTCGAGAAATTATTTCTGATTGGGTTATAAGTAGCTAATATTACCAAATATAAACATTTCCATGTGTTATGTCAATACAACTTTGTTATTGAGAAATGTACTTTGTTTCTCAATAGAGGATCAAGAGATCTAATCAGCATTATATAAAAATGTTATCAAGGCATATATGTTAATAATGGAAATAATTTGTTCAATTTAATAAACGTAAGGATATTACTGCTATTTTTTTAAATATGAATGTTAATTTTTTTATATAACAAGGAAAATTCTCAATAGTTCATATATTTTACCCTAAATACTTTGCGACATGTTTTCCGCTTTTTTGTTTAGCCAATCCTCGCCAGTTTTCAATTTCGCTAGAAACTATTGTACTACATTTGATGTATTTTTTTCGGGAGAACTTTTTTCTAGAACATTTTTTTACAAATTCTTCGTTCATAGTCTTCTTCATTATCAAATGTAATGACCATTTTTGCATACAGGTGCGTACCAGTTGATACGCATCTGTATGCAAAACACCACCATTCTTACAAGTTGGACACGACATATTGGTTAATTCTTAATTTATTAAAATTTTATTATTAATTTCTGCGGTTCTATCTTGAGGAATTAATATTTGAAATGTATCATTCAAAAAAGAAAAATCAACTGAACTTCTGTTTATGAACGAATATTTTTCTCATTGTCAATATATTTCATCATATCCTGTTGAACTGCTTCAACAATTTTTATCTTATCTTTAATATAATTTAGATGCGTTTCAATAAATTCATCAATCGCTGTTTAGAATAAATTAATAAATTATTTTTAATTTTATTAAATTTTCTTTCGATTGGCATACTGTGCGTCATTTTACAATTTGAAATTGATATTTAAATAATCTAATATCTGTTTAATTTTTTACATTTTTAATGGAAATTTATTGCAATAATTCTTGTTTTAGACAATAATCCGATGTAAAATTATTTATCTGTCTTCTTCGAAAAGTTGGCGAGTAAAATTAATGAATCTCTACAATGCGTTTAATGATTTACATTTTTAATTGGTAATTGACATTGATTTATTCCATGTTATTAATTCATTATCAAAAAGCACAGTCGAGTTTCTCACAAGAAAAGTACATCTCTTTTAAAATGCGATTTGCAAATATTTATGTCGCCTTCTATTAGTGCTATATTTTATTTTGTATTATTTTGTCTGATTCTACGCTTGTACAAAACATTCTTTAACACTTAGCTTTTATTAGAACTATATAAAGCAAGATGACAAATGTTTTGATATCATTTTCAAGTTACAATTAGTAATAATTAATGTAGATAATTGAATGAATGAATGAATGCGTAAAAATGAGAGAGAGAGAGAGAGAGAGAGAGAGAGAAGAAAATTTAAATGTGCAGGCGTGTATACTGTTGTGTTACTGTTGAGTCTAACGGGTGCGTAGACTCCCGCATGCCTCCATAGTTCGGACGGCGCGCCATTCCTGCTTACCTTCCGTACTCGACTTGTAATACGCCAACTATTTCTCTTTGTAACTTAAAAATTAAGCTTCAGACATGTTTTTGCCAAAGAAAAAATCGTCTTAAAATGCGGCCAAGAATATGTCTTTAAAGACAAAAGATTATTTTGAATCATCCTGTAGAATAAAGATTAGCAGTTATTTCACAGTTTTTCTTCATGTCCAGATTCATTCTTGGAATGCTAATGTTTCGTGAACTTTGCAGTCCATTTCATCAGGGCGCGTGATATTGAGCTATTCCTCTGGGCCCAGGACACTCGCTCTTGGAAAGAATTAACTCCTATTTCTGCGCCATCTTGGCGAATAGACAGAGGAAACTATAACTTCAACATTCCTGCTTGATCGCTAAAATTTCACTGAAGTTTTATTATAAAAATAAGTATTATTGATTAGTATCATATTTCAGAGGAGACACGATTAGAGGATACAAAATTATAATAAAAGAAAGTTTTCTTCATAAATTCGAGAACTAAATTTTATGATTCTTTCATGCGGTCACCCATTCGAATCTCATACGAATTCTATTTACTATGTTTGATCCTGCGATCGGGAACTGCACCTTCGAAGAATCGCGAATACCTATAATGCTAATCGATGTACAGTTGTATTATACCTGGTCAAAGATGTTGTGAAAAAAATGAAACACGTTTAGAAAAACTAATTAATGTTAAATATAATTGTAATGTACAAATGAACAAATGAAGATACTCATAATAATAATTTGTTCTTAATAATACTAAAATATTGTTTCTACAAGCTGAAATAATACTAATTGCTCTAATGATATACAGGATGTCTGGAAATAATCGCCAAATATTTCATGGGCAGGTAGAGCGGACTAAACTGAGTCGAAAAGTGTTCTACCATTTTGTAAATTTTCCCAATAGTTAATGAAATATTAATCCTTAAAGATAGCCGAATATGCGCGCTCGCCCAGCCTACTACTGCGAAGTGTATATGCCTATCGATCGCTTGGCGCGCGGGCCTTAGGAGTTAGGGATTGGCTGGCAAGCCCTCCGCACCGCGCACATCGCCGCAAGCCTCCATAACTCGGACGGCGCGCTTGCCATGCTATCCCCGCTCTCCACGGCCCGCGATCCAAACGATCGATAGCCGTATACACTTCGCAGTAGCATTCGGCTATTTTTAAGGATTAAAAATTATGTTAACAGTATCGATCGAGCATGAATGTTGAATCGAGCATGAAGTTTATAATTCCCAAAACTCTGTCGATTCGTCCAGATGGCGCAGAAATAGGACTTGACTTTTCATAACAGATTGTCCACATCCTGTCCATATCCGAGCTATTCCCTTTATATTACGTTGTTTGTTGGAGTAGTGAGTTCCTCCACTTCTCCGCTCTCCGCCCTCCTACTCACTATTCTCTTCTTTCCCTCATCACTCCAACAAACAGCGTAATATAAAGGGAACGGCCCGGAGGAACAGCTCAGTATTAGACTGCGCCTTGCCCTAATGAAGTAGACTGCAAGGTTTACGAAACGTATTCCAAGAATGGATCTGAACACGGAGAAAACCCGCGAAATGCATAATCTTTATATAGAAAGCACTCATGGAAGCCTCAAGAATATTATTTATATAGAATCTTAATAGATAAATTCAAAGTACGTATTCTACTATCTACATATCTATTACCATTTATTTTAGTTCGCATTTTTGCCTTTTCCCATTGTATTATTTTACCAGATGCTCTTTCTGTTTTATTTTGTGCTACAAGTAAAATGTTCTTTATAATTTCTCGAGCTTTTGCAATATCAGAATATTTTATTAATTGTCCTATTGTAGCAAAATAAAAAACTTTTATCCGTTTTGGTAAATTTTTTAAAAATATGGTATACAATTTAATAAAATGTTGTATATCTATCCGAACATAGCAATAAGGTAGTAATTGCAAGCTTCTGCATATTCTTCAATAGTTTTGCAGGTTGTAAAGCATCGCACAACTGCTGTTAATAGTACTAATACTTTACTGAAATATATAACAACTTCTTTTGGATATGGCGCTCCATTCCTTAGCCATTCCATAAGCCAAAAATGGATCATGTTTGTGTGATGGCTCTCGAAGAGCATTTGAGCAATGATAAACTGTTCTCATTGCAGTTGATTACAATAAGGTATAACAAAATATTAATAAATAATTATAAGGCTCTGTAAGTATAATATAATGTAGTCAAAAGAAGGACAAAGAGCCAGTAATGTAGCAAAGAATTTTAATTTAAATTAAATCATAAAATTCATAAACATAATTATATAACAATTACAATTGACAAAATAAATGTTTCGAATCATTTTCAATGTTATCGTAATATTTAAACATCGTTATAAACCAAAAATACATAGTATCACAAAACTCATTATAACTTTTAATCCCGTGTTCTTCATTTCATGTAGTCATTTATATAGGAAATCAAAGTAGTTAAAAAAAAATATTCTAGAAAAATGACCGTGAACAAAAAAATTAATACTTAATACAAATTAGTAATAATAATATACCTTGTCAGTGATATTGGTAAATGTGTTGAGAGTTCATTAATAAAAAGAGAGAAAAAAAACGCAGATAGATAGTAATCCATGGTACAATACATTGGTTTTTTAATTGAAGCAAATTTGCAAGAGTAACATCTGATTTCCACGATGTCAGATAACGCAATATCGAGAAGGAAAACATTTATCGAGAACAGAAAAACGCCAAACAGGAGAAAAAAGGAAAGAAGATATTAGGAGAGAGAAAAAGAATATATAATGTTAGAATATAATTCAGGCAAAGATTCTGTGTCATTTTGTCTGTTTATTCCATGTTTCTATTTTTTAATATGAACCATTTCAGATATTAACCTTTAATTGTATAAAGGCTTTATATCTAATATGTCCACTTTATCCCATTTAAAGTTGTGATGCTGCTCCATACGGTTAGAAATTACTGATGGAGATTTTGAACTTATATTAAACATTTGAAACATGTTCATGCAGTCTAGTTCTTAACTGTCTTTTTGTCTGGCCAATGTAACTAACATCACAATCCTCACAAGATATTCTGTAAATCACATTTTGATGAAAGTGTTCCAGCTCATCCTTTCCTTTCTTTATGAAATTGTTTAATGTGTTAGGAATGGTAAAAGCTAATTTACAATTAAACATGTTAACGATAAGTGTAAATCTTCCAGATATTGTATTGATATATGGAATAATAAAAAAATCTTTCTGTGTTATCCTTGTTATTATTCAAACTATTAATATTGTTGAAATTTAATTTTATTATGAATAGTCGAGAAAATGAAATGTATTAGAAGATATCCATTCTGTAAAAATATATTAATAGCGTCAAATTGTTTTGTTGGAACTTCAGATGACATAAACGAGAAATCTTATCCACAACTCCATAAATAACACCTCTTTTATGACAAAGCGGATGATGTGAGTAAAAATTAAGGAATCTACTAGAAAAGGTTGCTTTGCGATATACATCGAAAATAAGATTCCGGGAAAAGAATACGAGATTAAAAAAATTATAATGAATTTTGTAATACTATGTATATTTGATTTATAACAATGTTTAAATATTAGGACAACATTGAAAATGACTCGAGCGAAGTCGAAACGTTTGTCAATTGTAATTGTTATATGAATTTTATTAATGATTTAATTTAAATTAAAGTTCTTTGCTACATTACCGACTCTTTGCCCTTCTTTTGACTACATTGTTTTATAAACAAATATGTTTGAATAAATGATTTTCATGTTTCTGTATTTTTTTTAACGATACTTCCTGTTGCATCTATATAAATATAGCTCGGATGTTTTATCGAGTAAACAAAATGTGATGATTAATCTAGTAATGAATATAACAGGGATTTTTAATTCGATATTATGAATGCTCTTTTTAAATATTCCCTGTTTCATTAAGTAGATTGCTATCGCCAGATCTTGATAAATATTGAGCATTATTAAATTCAGTTTTAGCTGTATGCGAGGCATATAAATGAGGAGGTTCAGAATCTTTCTCCCTCATTAGTTCTTTCACTTTTTTGGCACGATATGTATCGACAGATTTAGTTTGTAAGTCTTTAGCAACAATTTATCTTATTGGTGCTCTGAGATAATCACATTTTGCTTCTCCGCTAATGTTTCTTTTATTATACAATAAAAATATACGATTTTTAAATTTGTTTTGACTTGTACCAGGTATGTAAATATGAAACCGGAATTTTTTATAGAAAATATATAATTTTATAGAAGATAATACACATTTATTTATTTATTGAAAATGATAAAAAATATTTTATTCGAAGTATTGCCCATCGGTAGCTATACATTTTTTCCACCTGTTTGACAATTTGTGGATGCCACGCCAAAAAAATTGTTGCTCTTTTGAGCCAAACCAGTCATCTAGCCATTTTCGTACATCTAGCCATCTTCGTAAGAAGTGAAGCGCTGCTGAGCAAGTGCGTGTCCTATCGATGCAAATAAGTGATAATCGGACGAAGCCAAGTCTGGTGAATAAGCCGCATGCGAAAGTATTTCCCAACCAAATGCCTCAATCGTTTCCTTGACCAGTTTTGCTGTGTGTGATGGTGCATGAAACAAAATTTGTGTTGTCTTTTTTGATATTCCAATCGTTTTTTACACAAAGCTTGATTCAAATTGATCATTTGTTGTCGGTTCAATATTAACGGTTTCGCCAGGTTTTAACAGCTCATAATAGACACACCTTTCTGATCCCACCAAACACAAAGCATTATCTTCCGTCCATAACGGTTTGGCCTTGTAGTCGATGTCGATGGTTCGCCTGGAGTTACCCATGATCTTTTACGCTTAGGATTCTCAAAATATATCCACTTTTCATCCCCAATCACAATTCGACGGAGAAATTATTTTCTTTTGTATTTGTGTGCTGGCGAGCAGCACTTCGCAAGTGGTTTTTCGGTTTTCCTGCTGTCTTTCATTCAGTTCATGTGGAACCCATTTTCCCATCTTCTGGATCTTTCCCATAGATTTCACGTATGGAGACGGCTTCTCGTGTCACATTCAATTGATCCGCGAGTTGTTGTTGAGTTTGAGCGTCATTCTCATCCAACAAAGCTTGCAATCCGTTGTCTTCAAACTTTTTCGGTGGTTTTCCACGTTCTTCGTTTCTCACGTCAAAATCGCCACTTTTGAATTTTTTAAACCACTCAAAGTACTGTGATTTATCAAGAACATGCTCACAAGCTTCGACAAGCATTCGATGCGATTCTGCAGCAGTTTTCTTCAAATGGTAACAGAAAATCAATGTTGTCCGCAAATCGTAGTTTCCAGGCACAAAATGTTCAACGCTATTACAAACTATACTGTTGTATGAAACTTGTATTATTGTGAGTTGAAAATCTTTGTCAGATGTCAGAACAAGGAAATGGCATCAATAGCGCCGTCTGATGGCAACTACATTGACAGCTATGACCATCTATTGGTAAATTCCGGTTTCATATTTACATAGTATAGTATAATGCAAATACCTATTACAATTACAGGTACTTACAGAAAGTAATTGAAATACGTTATAATAAATGTATATGACATTGTAATATAATAATGAATAATGAATTTTAAAGTTACAGAAAAGTATTGATTGTGTACATTGCAAAGAGAATAAGTATTGTTAATAGACTATATGAAATATCTTTGAAGAATTATTTTTTATATATCCTATATATTTTTACTATGTAATATTAATTTATAGTGTAATTTACTAGGTATAAGCTTAAATCCGCTGTTTTTAGTTAGAAAAACACATTTTGTTTTCCTAAGAAGCAAAAACAAATTTATTCAAAGTACTTGCCCTCGCTAACTATACATTTTCCCCTTTCGGGCAATTTGTGTTTACCACGCCAAAAAAATTCCTCATCTTTCGAAGCAAACCACTCATCAAGGCATTTTCGGACGTAAGAATCAAAATGCCGTTCAGCGAGCGCGTGGCCCATCGACGAAAACAGGTGATAGTCAGAAGGTACCAGGTCTGGTGAGTAAGCGGGATGGGGTAACTTTCCAGTTGAGTGTCTCCAAGTTTTGGATCATTGTTGACGTATGTGATGGTGCGTTGATGTAGAGGAAAATCAGCTTGTCATGTCTTTTCCGATAATGTGGCCTTTTTTCACGCAGAGCACAGTGCAATTTGATAGTTGTTGGCGGTGAGCATTAACACCAGTTTCACCAGGTTTTAACAGCTCGTAGTAGATGACACCCTCCTGATCCCATCAAACACACAGCATCATCCGAAGCGATTTGGTCTTGAGGAAGATGTTGATGGTTGGGCGGAATCAACCCAAGATTTCTTGCGTTTAGGATTCTGAAAATAGATCCACTTTTCATCGCCTGTCACAATCCGATGCAGGAACGACTTTCTTTTTTGTCTGGCAAGCAGAATTTGGCATGTGTTTTGGCGTCGCTCCATCTGCCTATCGTTCAGTTCATGCGACACCCATTTTCTTTTGAACCTTCTCTCTCATGGCATGTAGCCGCATGGAAATGGCTGCTTGAGAAACACCCAATTGCTCAGCATTTGGCAAGCATTTCATGAATTGTCATATTTCAGTATCACTTATATTTGTTTTTTATAATTGAAACATTTGAATCATTAATAGTTGTGTTACTGTTATTACATCGTTCTTCCATACCAATATTTCTATACGAACGTTGCCATGATTACATGTTACGAATATATACAATGAAGTAAGCGAAATTGTTTCTTTCAATTCATGTGACCAAATAAAACACAATTTAAATACTACTTTTCGATCACAATCAACAGACAACATTTTAAAAATGTTTTTTAAATGTTTATTTCTCATTAATTTTACATTTTTCATGATTCATTTACAAAATTCATTAATTTAATGATTATTTAACATTTATTACATGTTTATTTTACATTATAATTTCTCATTTGAAATGATTAAAAAAACATTTAAATGTTTATTTAATATTTATGAATCTATTTGAAATAATGGTTTGAAAAAAAAACATTTTTCAAACAGTTATTTAATGTTTATTAAATGTTTATTTAACATTAATTATTCAAATAAATATCAACTAAAAAACAAGCGATTGAGAGCAGATAATGAGACGCAGTTATTCAGGTGTTATACATTACACAATGTATTTAGTAGTTAGTTCTTACAACTAAAATGATGAGATCGGACATTTCGGACAATTCGATCCATCCTCAGTGATGTCAAAAGACATTACAAATAATTAAAAAGAGATCCAAGAATGCATCTAAAGGAGCCTCTTCAATTTCAAAATTTGAGAAGCCATATTGTCTGAGCACTAAAAAAAGTCAAAATTAATAACACAACAATGCTAAAAACAAATATAGAATGATCAAAGAACTCTTCGCTGCATTCTGTGATCACTACATCAAAGAGTTAAGAACCGCATGAATAAAAATACATTATCAAGAGAACCGATTATTACCGAGAATTAATTATTCATTTGAAATAATGATTTGAAAAAACATTTTTTAAATGTTTATTCAACGTTTATAAAAAGTGTTTATTCAATTACATTAATTATTCGTTTGAAATAAAGGTTGAAATAAATATCTTTAAACGTTTGTTTAACATTTATAAAATATTTATTTTATATTATTTATTCATTTAAAATGTAGTGAGAAGAAATATTTATTTCACGTTTATTTAATGTTTAGTAAATGTTCACATTAATTATTTGTTTGAAATAATGCCCAATCAGCAG
>NW_012130100.1:2094045-2124313 GCF_000143395.1 Atta cephalotes | reverse complement strand
GATGAATATTGGGCCGCTCCGCGACTCGCGCGTATCTGATTTCATGCGTTAAAATTTGCTAAAATAACTTTTCTCAGCAATAAAGACATACTGCCACCATTGACAAAGACACAAAGTTTAAAGAAATGACAGAGAAAATTGAAGAAAAGAGAATGAATAAAAAGAATATAGTGCGAACGGTCATTGATTTAGAAATCGGTAGTGTTTCGACATTAAAATAAAAGCGCACGATATCGTAGCTCAAGATGTCATATATTGCAAAAAAAATAATCATCTTTATGTGAATTATACATCATAGCTGTATCAGTTGAGTCTGTCCATATGTCAATATCCAAATTTGTTTCTAACACTGACACATGAAAAATAATTAGTTTATCCGAATGAGCACTCGCGTCGAGCATTAAGTTTTCGCAAGTATTGCTTAAAGAATTTGTCATATTTGGTACCAAAATGTTCCTCGTAACTCGTACTATCGAAATATCCGAATTTATTGCTAACTTTGACTAATGAAAAATAATTAGTTTATTCTGGTTGCACGCATCACGCACAAAAATTCTTTTAAATATTGTTTAAAGAATTTGTTGCTCGCATGTTTTTAGTACCAAAATATTCCTGATAACACGTACTATTAAAATATGTCCATACTCGAATTTTTTGCTAACTGTAAGTGGCGTAACTGTAAAACAACAAGTTTTTCCAATTAAAATGCAGACTTTGAGATTTTCACAAATAAGGGATGCAACAAAAATCATCCGCATGCAATATATTTTGTGAGATAGTGCACGATATTTCTCAGAGTTTCATGAAATTCTGCTGATTTATAGCAAAAGAGACATATATGGTGTAGAAATTGTTTTCCGCAAATGTGATTTTTTTGCGTAAAGGATAGCGCTCCGAAATTTAAACTAGTTTACGAGCACATAATTACTACTAAATTAGCGTAAGTGTTTCTTTCTTTATATCTATTGTTTTTAGTATTTTTCTCTTGTGCGATACATGTTTTGAGGTGCATTTCAGGCATGAAGAACATCGAAATTGAAACATGTTAAAAGCACTTAATTAGCATTAAATTATAGTGATTTTAAAAAATTTTTATTATTATGTTTAAAATATGCATTCTAACTTTATTAAAAGCCAGCAGAATGATTTCTTGTTAAACGGTTAGAGTAACAAAATCGGGATTAGAGCAACAAATTAGAACAATAAAAATATTAAAATCTTCGTGTGTCTCATGTGATTATGTTGGTATTCTAGCTTGATAGACATGTGCTAACAGGAGCATCCCATATTAATATGAATAAATTATAACATATGGGAGTCGATTCTGTATCTTGAAACAAGGTGAAAATTACCAAAATGAGCCAATTTACTAGGTGTTGACCAATAAAATTATTATTCTGGTAAATTCGTTTACTTTTATAATTTTCACCTCGTTTCAAAATACAGAATCAATCCTAAGGTGATGAAATAATTTTACAAACAAAACACATTTTATATAAAAAATGAATAACTTATTTAGCGGAAAATTATGAATATCACGATTCCTTGCAAGAATAAGGAAAACTACCAAAAACCTTACCAGTATTCATTAAACAAAACAGTTATTGCACAAAAAATAAAATCTATGTAAAACATAATTATATTATACTTCATTTGTTATAAAAATACATGTACATTAAACAAAACAGTTATTGCACAAAAAATGAAATCTATGTAAAACATAATTATATTTCATTTATAACAAAAATAATGTACAATGAGTGCAAAAAGTATTCGTACAAGGAAATTTTTTATAAAAAAAGTCTTTTTTATAGAAAATAAACATTAATTAGAGCAATTTTATGAATACATTCTGTTTTAACATAAACAAACGAAATTTGCATGTACTCCTGATTTTAGAAACCAAAAATAATAAAGCCATAAATAATAAAAAGTAAATACATGTAAAATATGAATGCTACAGGAGTCAACGCTGGTTATAAATATACATAATTTCCAAAAGATATGTATCGATATAAAACAATAAAAATTGAAACGTTGCAACTCATCTTTGAGTCATCTTCAGTCTGATACTTCTTAATTCTAACACCGTTAATTTGTATTGTTACTTCGCATCTCAATATCGAACTTCTCTGTATGTGATCGTTATGGAGCAAACGTGAGTCGTTATATTCCAGTCGATGTATATCGTTTAGAAATTATACATATTTATAACCAGTAACTCCTATAGCCTTCATGTTTTATATGTATTTATTTTTATTAGGTGTACAACTTTGCTTCCGCCGTTTTCCTATAGATGGCTTTAGCGGTAAAGTGGTGGTCGAAATAAATACATCATAGACGTCATACAATAAACTTGGGCATCTGTCAACATAACCCCATAGAAACATGAGTCGATTTGTGTCTGTATCATAAAGTTATTCTCGATTGAAAATGTCAGTTTACGAGCCAAATTCTCGTCATTTGCGGGAGATTTTAATTTTTTGCTTCAATATGAAGAAATCTGCGGCTGAGGCTCATCGAATGCTCTCAAATACTTATGGTGAGGCCGCTATTAGTGAAAGAACGTGTCGTGAGTGGTTTCAACGCTTCAAGAACGGTGATTTTGACGTCCAAGGTCATGCTCTGTATTTGGTGGGATCAGCTCGGCGTGTAGTGTATTATGAACTATTAAAACCGACTGAAACAATCATAGGCGATCGGTATCGAACGCAATTGATGCGTTTGAGCCGAGCATTGAAAGACAAACGGCTGCAATACAACGAGAGACACGATAAAGTGATTTTGCAGCATGACAATGCTCGATCCCATGTTGCGAAAGTGGTCAAGACACTTGGAAACGTTGAAATGGGAAGTCTTACCCCACCCACTCCAGACGTTGCTCCCTCTGACTATCACTTGTTTTGATCAATGACACACGGCCTGGCTGACCAGCACTTCCGGTCTTATGAAGAAGTAAAAAATTGGATCGATTCGTGGATAGCCTCAAAAGACCAGTTTTTCCGACGCGGGATTCGTACGCTACCCGAAAGATGGGAGAAAATAGTGGCCAGCGATGGACTTTGAATCATAAATGTATAACCAGTTTTTTACAATAAAGCCTCGAATTTCGGAAAAAAAACGGCGGAAGCAAAGTTGTACACCTAATATTAAAAAACTATACAAATTTTACTTAAGACATCTTTTCATATATCTTTTCCAATTATGACAATTATTTACGTATATGGATAGCGTATATACGGAAGCGATAATAATTAATTCTCGAAAATGATATGTCGTAATTTTGATAATATTCTTGAGACTTCCACGAGTCCTTTCTATATAAGGAGTATGCGTTTCGCGGGTTTCTTCCGTTCAGATCCATTCTTAGAATGCCAATGTTTCGTGAATCTTGAAGTTCACTTCATCAGGGCAAGGAGCAGCCTGATGACTGAGCTGTTCCTCCGGGTCGCCCCTTTTATATATTACGCTATTTGTGGAGAGGTGGAGGAGGAGAAGAGAATTGCGGGTGAAAGGGCGGGGAGAAGGGTGAGAGAAATCAGTCAGTCCTCATTAACCGGGAGAATAGTTTTCCATATTTTATTTATGTTGTAGTCATTATCTCTATTTAGATTATTAGGGTTTTTTTTGTATCTCTATGGCTTCTTTATACTTTCTTGGAAAGTATGATGTAATGTTGGCTATTGTGATTATTTTGTTAAACAATATTTGGTATCCAGTTTTGATATTGTGTTCTGACAGTTCTGATTGCATGACATGTTTTAACCTGACATCACGTTGGTGTTCTTTTATCCGTAGGTTGATTCTCTCAGTTTCTCCAATATATACTTGACCGCAGGAACAAGATATTTTGTACATTCCTGCTGAGTGGAGGTCTTTGATCTTTAAGATTTCTTAAGATTTGTCCTATCTTTTTAGGTGATTTAAAGATAGTTCGGATATTGTGTTTGTTTAATATCTTGCCAATCCGATCTGTTGTTCTTTTGACATATGGGAGAATGGACATATAGAATCCTCTCGTCTATATCAGAGATTGTTGTCTTGTTTACATGTTTATTGATTGTTTTGATTATGTCTTTTTTGTCGTATCCGTTTTTCTGTAAGGTTATTTTTAAGTGATTGAGTTCTGTCTGTAGATGTTCTTTATCAGAAATCCCTTTTCACACAAGTCCCAATAAAAGATACATTAAACATAATAAAGGCCTCACATGAAGTCCTCTCCGATCTCATCCCACTAATAGAGCACTGCTTAACAACTACTTACTTCTCCTATAACAACCAATTTTATAAACAAACTTCAGGAGTGGCAATAAGATCTCCTATTTCTCCTGTAATTGCCAACATCTTCATGTAGCATTTTGAGAATGAGGCCCTTAGAAAAACATTCAAAAAATCAAAAGTTTGATTCCATTATGTAGATACATTCGTGATATGGAGACACGGCAGAGCCGAACTCTGTAAATTCCTTATTTCCCTCAAAAGTCAACATCCAAATATCCATTTTACTGTGGACAGAGGAAAACGAAAAACTTCCCTTTCTAGATGTTCTTGTCTCTAAGAAATTTGACGATACTTTAGGTCATCAAGTGTACAGAAAACCAACACACATAGATAGATACATGTCGAGTCACACCACCACCCAGCACAAAAACAGTCTGCAATCAATTCACATGTACATAGAGCTTTCATCATCTCTGACAAAGAACATCTACAGACAGAACACAATCACTTAAAAAGCCTTACAGAAAAACGGATATGACAAAAAAAACATAATCAAAACAATCAACAAACATGCAAACAAGACAATGATCTCTGACACACAATCAGACGAGAGGATCCTATCCATTCTCCCATATGTCAAAGGAATAACAGATTGGATTGGCAGGAAACACAATATCCGAACTATCTTTAAACCATCCAAAAAAAGATAGGAATCTTAAGAAATCCTAAAGATCAAAGACCTCCATTCAGCTCCGCAGGATTGTATAAAATATTTTGTTCCTAGGGCAAGTATTCATTAGAGAAACTGGGAGAATGGTCAACCTACGGATAAGAGAACACCAACGTGATGTCAGGTTAAAACATGTCACGCAATCAGTACTATCAGAACACAACATCGAAATTGGACACCAAATACTATTTGAGAAAACAACCACAATAGCCAACATTACATACTTTCCAAGAAAGTATAGAAAAGCCATAGAGATACAAAAAGAACAATCTAACAATCTAAATAGAGATAATGGCTACAACATAAATGAAATATGGAAAACTATTCTCCCGGTTAATGAGGACTGACTGATTCCCGCCCTCACCACCCACAATTCTATTCTCCCCCTCCACTTCTCCATAAGTAACGTATATATTAATATATAAAAGGGGCGACTCGGAGGAACAGCTTAGTATCGGGCTACTCCTTGCCCTGATGAAGCGTACTGCAAGGTTCATGAAACGTTGGCATTCCAAAAATGGATCTGGAAGAAAACCTACGAAACGCAATCTTTATGTCGTAACTTTATTACGTATGGCTGAATTTGCAGAAAAATAATCTTTAATTTGGTAAAAAAAAATTGAAAATTTAAGAAAATTATAGATGGTGGGAGTACTTTGTAAACAAAAAAATAAAAAAACTTTAAAGTACTTCAGAAATTGTACAACTTATATTTGTTTAAAAATTTTTTTTATCTTTTATACTTCCGACTATATTCGGCTCAAAAGAAAAATATCATTTCTTTTCCATATTTTATTTTCCAAGGAGCCGAATTCCGTAAATTCCTTATTTTCCTCAACAATCAACATCCAAATATCTACTTCAATGTTTGATCCCTTAAACATGAGTTAATGCACGTATAAAAAAATACGTGTCTCTTAGATTTTCGTGTTTTATAACATATTTCATGGAGAATCAAATCGAACAGTTGTAGTCTGGCGAAACCAGCAAAAGGTTTATCTCTGCCGGTAGCCATACACATGCACGAGCCCATGTCTGTGTACTTGCCTTTGGCGCGCTGAGAGCGAACGAGACAGTGTTACAGCACGAGAAAACATCTATCCTTTTCACTATGGTTGCTTGTTTCAAGCGATCAAAAATGTTTTCTCAGTATTTTCGGCCTCTTGACATATATCAATAAGAGGTGAGGAACATTTTAGATATCATATAAGTTTTAATACATTGTAATAATAGTGTATCTTTTCCCTTTATCCAGAATAGTATAAATCAAGTGAAAATGCAATAGTTTACGAAATATTTAATTGTTTATAATTTTTCATACGCGTTGTATATCTCCTTCATAAACTCGAATAGCAAGGAATTTGTATGGTCGAGCTCGTAAGGTACGATTGAAACGCTTGAAAATCCAAAGATAAATTCCTTATACTATTTTTGCCTTTTTTCATAGTTTTCATTAGTTTTCTGAAATAAGTATTTAAATTAGTAACAAACATGGTATTCCTTTACGGACATTTCTTCGATAAAAAAATTTTGTATTTGTCTATTCAAAAACGAATTGAATTTTTTTCTATAGTTGCTTCTAAATTTCATACTCGAATTATTTCAAAAATTCTGTGAAAATAATATTTGACTTAATAATATACATTTATTACTAAGATTACTTATTTCGAAAAAAAAACTATGAAAAAAGCATAAAAATCTGAATTCGATGTTAAGATCTCCAGCGGTCCGATCGAATATCTTATAAGCTCAATCACACAAACTTTTTGCTACTTGAGTTTATGAAGGAGGTATATAATATGAAAAATCATAAACAATTAAATATTTCGTTAATTATTGCGTTTTTACATAATTTATAGTGATTTATACTATTCTGGATTAATGGGAGAGGTACACTATTACTACAATTTATTAAAACTTATGTTATTTAGAATACCCCTCGCCCCTTGTTGACATGCCAAGCGGCCGAGATCGCCAAGAAAGCATTTTCGGTCGCTTGAAACAAACGATCAGAGGAGGACAGATGTTTTCTCGTTGCTGTAGAGTTGTTTTGTTTGCTCAGCGCGCCGAAGATGAAAACGGATTTTCTCCACGATTGCCAATTCTTCTGCAGTTTTCTGTGAGAGTTTCTGATTTTTTGTATGATTCTTCGGCACTCCAATAAACAATGAAAATCTCTGATTAATTACTCTGAATGTTGATGACCTTCTTTTAAAAAACGATAATGTGCATAAATGGGAGAACAAATTTTTATGTATTAACATATTTCAATTTATTTACATGATTGACATGTATAAATATGTATAAAAAATGATTACATGATTATAAATGAAATATGTATTCAAACATGTTTATATATACTTAATTCTTTTTTTTGTTCGGTATCCCTATTGTTTACGGTGTCTAGTTACGTCGTCTAATCACATCGATAAAGAATTGATGAATCCACAAGATGTCGATTGTTAAGCGACGCATGCGTCGCGCATAATCGATCAAAAACATTCAGATCATTATGGCCGCTCTAACTGTCTCGTCGACAGCACGTGTCTCGCCTCGTGGTGAATAAGTTTTACTGCGTTACCGCACTGTTGAAATTCTTTTCGCGTCTACTGTAAAATACGTTCGCCCGCATTTGAGGTCTGTTTAAATAAAATTTAGAAAGCAGGGAAAATCTCATTTTGCTCAACCAAGTGCCCTCGAAGCAATCATATCGCGGGAAACACTTGAACGGTGATCGCATGGCCATACCATCACAAATCCATCGTGCACGCAGCAAGATCGCTAACATTTTTTTTTGTAAAATTACTGCTTAGAACAAAAAAATAATGAGAATAATAACAATGAGACAATGAAACAACAATGAGAAAAACATTAAAAATAATGAAAAGAATAGTTTTCGCATTGTTACATTTCGTTTAGAAAAAAAGTTTGGAGAAATGTAAAAAAATTACATCTATCAATTAAGTTTTTAGAAAAACATAATAAAACACATTTTTTTTGATCGATTCATTTTTATTTTTCAACATAGTCTCTTTTCAGCTCAATACACTTAATCCAACGATTCTCCAACTTTTTCAAGTCAACCGAATAATATGATTTGTCCAACTCTTCAAAATAAGCCTCTGTTTCGGCAATGAGCTGCTCTCTGGTGGTGAATCTCTTTCCTCCGAACCATTTCTTTAGGTTTGGAAACAGGAAATAGTCGCAGGGAGCTAAATCTGGCGAATATATTAGATGGGAAAGCAATTCGTAACGGAACTTGTTGAATTTGGCCATTGGCGGTGCCAGGCACGTATGAACCCGTGCATTCTCTTAATGAAAGAGCACTTTCTTCTTTGCCAAATGGAAACGTTTTTTCTTTCAAATGTTATTGAAACAGTCCAATAAAGCTGCGTAATAACCGCCATTGATCATTTGCTTCGACGGAAGATAATCGATATGAATTATACCGCGTGCATCTCAAAAAACTATGGCCATCACATTTCCGGCCGACTTTACAGTCTTCGCCTTCTTCAGGAGCTGGTTCACTCGAAATCCACTGTTCCTTCGTCTCGGGTGTGAAGTAATGGTAATCCATATTTCGTCCACAGTAATCGATGCAATGAATCGACGCAGAAATTCATCTGGACATTACGTTGAAACATTTCCAAACATTGTTTTAAAATCGTCATACGGTCGTGCTTATGATTCACAGTGAGCAAACGCAGCAGGCCCATCTTGCCGATAGCTTTTTCATATTCAATTGTTCATGCAAAATTGAAATCACTGTGCCATGCAATATGCCTATGGCCGCCTCAACAAGCTCGCGCACTCGTCGATCAGTTAAAACAATATTGTGGACTTTATCGATGATTTCTGCAGCCTCAATTGGATGTCCCAAAATGAGGTGCATCACATATGGATGTATGACCATGTTTAAATTCATTCACCCAATTATATATAATCACAAACGCTGATACAGATATGCTATGAACATTAATCAATTCAGCTTTGATTTCTTCCGGCGTTAAACCTTTCATATATAGATGTTTGATCACTGCACTCGTTTGTTTCCATTTTGCAAAAAATACAAAGGTTGTTCGCTTTAATCGTCTTCAGAAATGAAATCACGCGATGAATTCCGCTCAAAATTTGAGCAGTAATCAGCTGAGAGATGCTACTTGTCAAAAAGTAATGTGACATGACACTGCGAGTGCCCTCTGACAGATTTTTTAAGAACTTATTGACTTCGTATGTAATTGTATAATTTTATACAATTGTACATAATTATGTTGTATATAATTAGCAATTTTTTTACATTTCTCTAAACTTTTTTCTAAATTATCTTTTTAATTATTTTTAATGTTTTTTCAATATTATTATTATTTTTCTTGTATTAAATTGTAATTTATTACAAAAGAATGAATGCTGTATATATTTCGTATATAATTATATGTTTATACACTATTGTCAGCATTAAATTGTCCCATATGTCTGTATACAATCTGCGTGCGCACCTCGGACATGCGAGAGGTAGACCTTGTCCCGACTTTGTCATTTGATTGAGAAAAAGTTAAGTGAATGTTGGCATGCCCGAGGGTAAAATCATTAAAATTTTATCATTGATGATAAAATTTGTACCATGATGATGATTATGATTTATTAAATTACTTTTTGGATAAAATATTTCGTCTTTCTTCTTGGCGTTCTGCGATAGTTGTGTGTAACGCAAAAAAAAGCATAGTATGACATGCTGACATCATGACATGCACAAAAACAGAATATTTGTGTATTTTTTGGAGACACGGTAATATCTTGGTACTAAAACAAGCGCAGCGATGTCATGATAATTACATGTATTTAAACTTTTTGAAAGTGAAAGTTTTTAAAAATATAAATATACAATGAAGAAGCATATAGTCACAGCTCAAGAGATAAATTTTTTTGAGATAAAATAATGTATATCAAATTAATATGTTAAAACATAAAATTTGTAGACGTTTTGGTCAAGATTTGACCATCGTCAATATAATAACGCGTCTGTGTTACAATTTAAAAAATATCTCAGTTTCTGTTAGAAGAATTCTTTTATTATCATATCTTTATTTAATTTACATAAATAATTTGATTTTATATAAAAATTGTAACGATCTTTGTTTCAAAGACACAGAATCTGGAAATTCTGTGTTGGCCAGACAACGGTATTATCTATTAATATTATATTTCAACAATTATATATCAAGACGAATTTATTACATGATAATTAAATATTAAATTGCAATGAACAAGACAATAGTAATATCGAAGCAATGCTTGCGTGCGTGCGTGCGTGCGTGCGTGCGTGCGTGCGTGAGTGTGTGTGTTGTAATATACATAGAAGATATTTATTGTTAACTTAGTTTTCATAGAGATGCGCTATTGTACGCGCTGATGATGGTCAAATCATCGAAATGTCTACAATATAAATTTTAACGTATCAATTTGAAATATATTATTTTATCTCTAAAAACATCTTAAGCTATGATTATATGCTTTATTGATTACATGTATGTATGAAACATAAAAATCATGATAAAAGAAAATAAATTAACATTTAATAATATAAATCAGGAATCTATATTCAAATTAATATAATTAATAAACATTAATATATAAAATATTAGATTATAAAAATCATTTAGACAGATATTAATCGCTAAAATTAAAATTATTATTCCAAATACATTATAATTTCATTCGACGTTTGTTAAATGGGAAATTAATATTCGTCCTAAATTCTTTTTAATCTTGCTATCAGTTAATGTATATATTACATGATGAAAAATAAGTTATTTTTCGTAATTCCTATGCATTTTTGTCAATAAATTATTAACTGTGATCGCAATCATTGTCAGTGATACATAAGTATAAAAAAAGCCTGTTGAAGTTTCACGATTGTTGTTATACTTCTTCTCACGGTTGGTCATACTTCTAAATAGTTATTACTCAAAATTGTTGCACAATCACATTTATCCATTAGAGAATATAAATTTTCAATTTTAATGGTAAAATGTAAATGCGCCCATGCGCATTTGAGTTGATTTGTTAATTGCATTTGCACAGTTCCTGCACGGCAATATGTATTATATATAATACATAAAAAAATATTGTTTCATTATATGAATCTAGATAATACGTTTATCTAGATTGAAATTTATCTGATTAATTCTTTTTCCATCAATGCATTTTGATATTACAGAGAGTTGAAAGTTTCAACTTTATTGCTGTCTTAATTCTGCAATAAACTTTTAACATTTCATGTTAAATATTTCATGCATTTACAGTTTTTCATATAGTCCACATTATATTGAATCTAGATAATACGTAAACACATTTTATGATGTACTTTTTAATGTTATCACATGTATTGCGCAAAGTGCAGAATGCAGATTAATGAGCCGAGCGAATATTTGTACATCATCAACAGCGCAAATCGCATATATGCATTGTTTCTGTTTTTACTGCGAAAAACGCATATGGATATTGCTTACTGCGCAGAGTGCAGAATGCATTTTATTACTTACTGTGCATGACGCAGAATGCATTTGAATATTACTTACTGCGCAGAGCAGAATACAATATAGAATACATTTTATTATTTATTGCGCATAGTGCAGAATGCATTTTAATATTACTTATAGCACAGAGCGCAAAATGGGGAAATGATTTCATTACTTCGTAATAAATATGCCTTTCATTATTTTCATGTGTATTTATTCCTTTTATTTTTTTATCATTTTTCTTCTTTTGCTTCAGTAATATATTCGGCATCATGAATAGACATATATCTCTCCTGCCTTGGATTAAGTAATTCTGATAGTACACACTGTTCATAAAATTGCACTAGTTTATTTATCATTTTTTCCGAAGATATCATCTCGTACAATTTTTTTCGTTTTTAATACGAATGTCCATATGCAATACGGTTGCTGCGTAATGTGTAATCCTTGTATTTGATAATAATATACATGACTGCGATTCATCTTTTCATTGTCTTTAGTCTTATATAACGATTGCAGATTGGATATATTTCCTGTTGTCGCATTTTCTGATAACCGTGTAGCGAAAGGACATTTGATCTCGACAATAGCGCGCGTCCTCTTCTATTATTCCATCTGGAAAAGCGCCTAAAAATAGTTTCGGAATCTATAAATAATCTGCAACGCTTAATTTTGAGGTTCAGCATACTTTCGATGCTTTTACGTGTAATTTTTTCGTGTTAAATTCCATGTTTTACTGATTCCACATTAAGTTCTTGTGAATATATTATTGATTTTATTCTTGAGATGCAAGAAGTACTTTTCTTCAGTACTTTTATATGTCCGAAATGAGAAACAGTTATCATTTTTGTGCGATAATATCGCCACATTTTCGCTTGTTCCTTCATTTCTTCTTCTATTACTACTCGATTCATTTACCAATCGTAACACATGCATATTATATGTTCTGCTTTTCTTAATTCCATTTCTGCTAGTGGAGCATCGAGTTTTTCAGGCTGCAGACCATAATCCTTGTCTGTAATAGTACATTTTACTTTCCGTGCCACCGATTTTTTCTTTTTACCATATGCAATTTGTGCAAGTTTTCTTTTTTTATTTTCAAAATCCACAGCTATTTTCCCTGGTTTCGTTCCAAAAATATTGCTTAGACAATTTATTGTTATTATTATTCATCAGTTAAATGCGACAATAACAGCATAACAACGTGTCTGGTATAATCCTCTTAGATCGAAATTAATTCTTTTTCCACCAATGCATTTTGATATTACAGAGTTGAAAGTTTTAACTTTATTGCTGTCTTTATTTTGCAATAAATTTTTAGCATTTCATGTTAAATATTTCATTTTGCAGTTTTTCATATAGTTCACATTTTTTCAAGTATGGAATATAATTTTTCTTCATTTTTTTTCTGATCCATCACAGAACTATCCAATTTTCGCACATTCATTATGCTCGCCAAAAATGTGACATATAAGATCTATATTTAAAGATAATATAACATAATTTTTTCTTGCATACTTCTACTCTTTCAAATGATATTGTACAGCTTTTGTCACAGCTGTTCTAATTCTAAGTGTACAACTGTCAATCACATGTCTTAATTTCCCAAAAACGTTCTTTTGTTTTAGCTATATCTTTAGTTTTAGTTGCTAAATTGCGCAGTAAATGATTCCGACATTCAATCTTTTCTATAAATACATTGGAGTACAGATTTGCCTATATTATTTTCTTATATAAGCTACTGTTTTCATCCGCTAGATATATGGAATAAATTACTCCGCGCTCTTTTATTTCTTTTTTTAAATTCTACAATCGCATCTGTTTCTATACTTGTAGAACTACAATCTCGACCGCAATTTTTATAACATTTATGAATAATAGATTCTTCATTTTATTTCTCTGTTTTTACACATAATGAACAATATTTATTTCTCATAGACATATGCAATACTTTATCTGTTCTCACACTACAAATTGTGCTTACAGATAAAGAAGTATTGTTCTGTTCTGTATAATTTTTTCATCCAGCTTCCTTCACCTGTTATAGCTATATGCGATATTCCATTTATTACTTCATTATATAATATTAATTCACGTTCTTCATTAGCTGCAGCAGTCATGCTTTCTTCAGCAGCTTTTATTAATGCCTTGCGCAATGGTTTCATGTATTCTTTTGTATGTATTTTGTATTTTCTTTACTATACACGGAATATCCATTGCAGCTAAGCTTTCTTCTAATTGTGTATATCCTATACCAGTTAAAATACAGCCAGCCATTGCTTCTGTATTTATGTCTAAATTTTCATTCGGAGATGATTCACTCCACACATTCTTTTTTTATATAGCACATTCGACATTGAAAGAAAACTTGATTTTTCAAACGTATGCACGAGCACTGATAAAAAATATTAAATCCCGAAAATTACAGTCAAACTTTTTGTCATGATCGTCGAATTTTTATATAATTGTTGAAGGACATACACAAAATCTATTATATATTTTTCAGACATGAGAGTACAAATAAGTTTCCGTTTTTATCAAAAATTAAGCATTTATTGTGAAAGAACGGTACATAATGTTTTATTCAAAGTAATGGCCAACGCTAGCTACTACTTTTTTCCAACTTTCTGGTAATATGTGGATACCGCGTCGGAAGAATGCTTCATCTTTTGAGGCTATCCAATCATCGATTTTTGATATCTTCATTCGTCTTGCTGCTCAGACAGGCCATGCGTCATCGATCGGAACAAGTGGCAGTCGGAAGGAGCAATGTCTGGAGAATACGGCGGGTGGGGTAGAACTTCCCATTTGAGTGTTTCTAAGTTGACCGGCGCCGCAACATGTGGTCGAGCATTATCATGCAGGAGAATAATTTTGTCATGCCTGGAGTAGTAGTGGGCGCGTTTTTCCTTGAGTGTTCGGCTCAATCTCATCAATTGTGTTCGGTAGAGAGCCCCAGTAATGGTCTCGTTTGGTTTGAGCAACTCATAATACACGACACCAAGCTGATCCCACCAAATACACATGAGTTTTTTTCCATGAATATTCGGCTTGGCTGTCGATGTTGAAGCATGGCCAGGTCCCCATGATTTCCTCTTCTTTGAGTTTTGTAGTGGATCCATTTTTCGTCACCAGTGACGGCAAAAAACCCTTTCGTTTATGCCTGGCAAGCAGCATTTCACATGTGAAAAATCGGCGTTCAATGTTTCTCGGCTTCAGTTCATATGGAATCCAATTCCCTTGCTTTTGAATCATTCCCAATTTCAAACGATATGAAATTGTTGAGTCACTCTTAATGTAAGTGCAAGTTCTTTTTGCGTTTGGCACGAATCTTCATCCAATAATGCTTCCAATTCCGCGTCTTCGTACACTTTCGGTCTTCCGCTACGTTCTTTGTCTTCGACGAATTTCACCGTTCTTAAACTTTTGAAACCACTCACGACAACTTCTCTCACTTAAGGCAGCATCACCATATGCTTCTGCAAGCAATCTATGAGCCTCAGCTGCAGATTTCTTCAAATTAAAGAAGTAAATTAAAAGTTCTCGCAAATGACATTTATTCGGCTAAAAACTCAACATTTTTGTACAAAAAAAATATATGATGCTGATACAAAATCGTTAATATTTCAAGGTTATGGTGTTGCCGGATGTCCAATCTTACGATATGTCGTTTTACATCAAACAATTTTAACTATAGTTTATTAGTGGCGCCGTCTTTTGCAAACTTATTTGTACTTACTTCTAGACGAAATACATCGACATTGCTACCCGTAATTAAATCTTCGTATTCTTCAGACTCATTATCATTTTGTAATATCTTATGCAATTCATTTTCCTGTAGTGTGCATATGTCTCTTTCTTCATCATTACTTACTTCAAGATCCATATTACTTAATTGTCTATTATATCTATACGTAACCACAAGCTCGCTCATCTTTATCAACTTGCATTATGTTGTCATTTATTATATCTGCATTTGTTTCTTCTGTTATTTATAATTTTCGTTACTGTTCCTTTTTTCAAAATATTTTCTATTTTTTTAAATTTGGCTTGTCGTCCATAAATAAATGTTTAAATGCATTAAGATTAGCACACTTTAATACATACTTGAACATTATATATTTCACTGGTTAAATCGATTAACTTTTAAATTAATTGATAAAAAAACATGAAATTGTATAATAAAAATATTTTTAGTTTTTCCTGATGATGTGCAAACTGAAATAGGATGTATTCTCTAATTTCCTCTAACTTGATCATTACAAATATTTCTGTTGTTTTTGATGATACATTATCTCCACTTTTTGAAATGGAATTGCATGATTTTTTTATACAATATGATTCCTCTAATTATTTTGCATATGTAGTGATATAAAAAACCAATAGTAACCAAACTTACAAATATTTTATACTTTATTTTAACATATATTAACATGAAATATTAAATGACTAATAAATAAGTAAAATATTTTTTTTATAATCGTACGTTTTTTTTATAAACCTTACATTTTTATGAACAGATAATAACAAAGAGATGAATCAATTAATGGAAAGAAAATATATTATTTGCTTTAAAAAAAATATGTATTCAAAAAAAGGATAAATTTTTCAATAAGCGTATCTTAATACTTTTATATGTAAAATAATTAGAGAAATTATATTGCGTAAAAAAATCTTACAATTCCATTTAAAAAAGTGATTTAAAGAAGTGCAGTGACCTTGAAATCTAAAAAAAATATGACTTTGAAAAAAATTTTTTGCTCATCATAGTATGTGCTCCTTCAAATAGAACAAGATCCCTTGTAATTTTTCTCATATCACCAAAAACAATGGAGATATTTTAAATGATCAAATTGCAGGAAACATCCAATATATATATATATATATATATATATATATATGCTCACTTGCGTTTGCAACACAAAGTTGAAAGTGATAAATTTTAAGATTAAATTATGTTCATGTCATTATTATACAGATCTAGTCTATTTTCCTGTATACTAATAAATGCCTCTAATAATAATAAATAATCCCCTTTAATGATGAATAATAATTTGATTAAATGCATATATAGAAGAAAGCCTCCTATTATGAGGTAGGCGCCTAATATGAGATAGCGGCGTTTCTGCTTAACTAATAAACGTCTATTGGTTCTACCAAATTGAATTTATTGCTCTTGGATTAAAAACTATTTAATAGAAAATTCATTATTAGATCATTTAATTTAAAAAAAATGGAATTTGAATTAAATTTTATAATGTTATTTTAAAGTTTATTAAATTCCTTTCAAAATTACTTATTATTTTTTTTAATTCTGCCCATAGACTTCTAACATTTATCTAAAATGAATTCGATATTTCATTATAAGGGCCTTTCCTCTACATACATACTTGTCCAAAGTATATTTTTACACATTTTCGTACCTATCACTCTTCTCTTTACATTTCCTAAAGTTCACATTTACATATGAATTGTGTATTAAAGAAAAACTTATTTAAAAAATAAAAGTATTACTATTTTCCAAATTATCTTTAAAGAGAATTTTTTTACATTTGGAAACAAATGTAACATTTAATATTTATTCATTAATAATATTAAATTAATTAAATATTAATAATTATTTCATTAAATATTTATAAAAGAATACATTTAATAACAATATGAAATAATCTTAAATTCATTCAACATTTTAATTTAATAAAATATGCTATTATATATTCATCACTTACATGTTTAATAATTACATTGTACTTATTTTCTGGAATGAATTATGTATTGTACATACTATATAATAAATAAAAATGTATATATTTAAAAAATCAAAAATTATACAAGTATTATGCATAAAAAAGTCAATTAGAAATAATATGTAAATAAAGTCAAGTATTAGATGTAATTAGTGTTCGGAATAGCAGGGCACTAGTTACATTGTTAGTAATTTTGCACATGAATAAAATCCGATTTCGGGGATATTACATGTTTACTCGTATCACATGTATACGTATATACAGTGCAAAAATTTCCGGCCAGTGATACTTTATACTCTAATTTATAAAAAAGAGCCTAACCCATTTCTTATAAGTACTTGTATTGCATCGGATAGACAGCTAACGCATCACATTACGTGTAAATTTGCATAGTCTAATACCTAACAAGTGGAAATATTTACAAATTTATTGAACAGTTTACATTAATTTTTAATAGCACATATTATTATAAAATTTGTCAACAGAAAATATTAAAATTTAAATGTTTGAAGGTGGCTCAAAAATACAAAATACAAATAATAGGGAGCATACAGCTATAACGATAGATATTAAAACGAAAGTCATATATTTAAAATTATCATATAAAAACGTAGACATTTCAATCAAGATTTGATCATCATCAGGATGACAAATAAAGAAATATAAAAAATTAATTAATTAAGGAAAAATCGCTAGTCAAAAAAATGATAAAACAGTATCAAGATGACAAATAGAAAAAAATACATAAAATAAAACAATGATCTCTAGTCAATAAAATGGTAAAAGAATCTTCCAATCGCTTATGATACGAATTAGTGGAGTAAGTTGAAGTCCAGAAAATGGAATTAACTAAAAATTTTTACATTTCTGAATAATCTGTTCCGTGATGATTCCTTTTTAAAAGAAACAAAAAGCGACTTCATGTGAAAATACGGAATTTCCATATTCCATTTAAAATTTAAAAAAAAAGAAAACGCTTTTTAATAATTTCAATTTTAAACAATATAATAATTATTCATGAAAATCAATCTAAATTCACATTAACGCTCGCTTACCACGTATTTTTTGACGTAAGTCCTCACAAATGTAACTCGGAATAAGTAACACAATTTAAAAGACAGAATTGACGCGTTTAAAAGAACACAAACGATTTCAAAAAAACCTAAAAATTTTTTGTCTATTATTTCTCGTCGCAAATTTGATCACGATCATACGATTGATTGGAATAATAGCATTTTTGACTCAGAACAATCTTATTATAAAAGGATGGTCCGAGATGATACATATCAAACGACAAGAAAAAGGTTTAAACAGAGTGACACAGAACGCTTTCCTGAAATCTATCTATCAATTATTGAAAAAAGCCCCTCTTCCCATATATAAAATTACCCTCTCCTTTCCTTTCACAATATATAAACATTGTCATGAGCTATGATCTTCCAAAATTTTTGTTAGCAATGATTCTTACCAGTTGTTCAAATTGTTCTGTCTTTTAAATTGTGTTTATTCCGAGTTATTTGCGAAGACTTGCGTCAAAAAATACGTGGTAAGCGAGCGTTAATGTGAATAGATTGATTTTCATGAATAATTATTGTATTGCTTAAAATTTAAATGATTAAAAAGCGTTTTCTTTTCTTTTAATTTTAAATAGAATTTGGAAATTCCGTATTTTTACATGAAGTCGCTCTTTGTTTCTTTTCAAAAGGAATCATAAACGGAACAGATTATTCGTCAGAAGCGTAAACATTTTTAGTTAATTTCATTTTCTAGACTTCAACTTACTCGATTAACTCGTACTATAAGCGATTGGAAAATTCTTTTACCATCTTGACTAGCGATCATTGTTTTAATTTTTATGTATTTTATGTATTTTTTTCTATTTGTCATCTTGATACTGTTTTACATCTTTTTGATTAATGATTTTTGCTTAATTAATTAATTTTTTATATTTTTTTATTTGTCATCCTCATGATGATCAAATCTTGAAACGTCTACGTTTTTTATGTGATAATTTTAAATATGATTTTTGTTTTAATATATCTATCGTTGTAGCTGTATGCTCCCTATTATTTATATTTAGAAAATATTAATATTGATTAAATAATTGTGCAAAATAAAAAAAATATAAATACAAATAAGAAAATTCCAAAAAATGTTACCGAAGAACATTATATCTCATTAAAATACTTGTTACATAAAATATATATAAATATTTCCAAACGTAAATGTGATATATTAGCAATCTGATGCAAATATTTATATAATATAGCTACTTATATAAAGTGATGTCTGTATGATACGAGTACTCGTCTCAATTGGTCTTCACTTTTCAGTTGAGATACGTTTCAACAAAATAAAATTACAATTACAAAATTCTATAGTTGATGTTACGTAAATAAAGTTTTGGTTACTGTCTTCGAATGTAGGCCTGTGTGTAAAAGACATAGAATGACATATATATGGATGCGCCTTTCCCATTCAATAGAAAGAGACAGTAAGTATTGTTTCTTTTATTCTTCATTGTAACAGATAATCAAATGTACGACGCGCATACTGGAAATAATATGAGAAATGATCAACAATTTAAAATATATTATGCAGTGCCGTTTTAATCGATAAATTATAATTAACGAAATCTTACAAAATTGATTAGACAATGTGAGCTATATGTATATTACAGGAAGAATAGCTATATTTCTTTTCATTCTAAATACTTAATACACGATTTCGATTTAAAATGTATTAATAAAATATAATTAAAATTTGTACATATTTATATCATATACAATATATTACGCTTGAGTTTGCGCAGTAGTATTATCCTCCTATAATAAAAAGATAGAAAGACCTTTCACTCCACTCGATTCTCTGATTATAGTTACAAGGCGTATCCAGCTTAAACAGCATAGAATATTTATAAATAAATATTTTTTACTATTCATTTTTTGAAATGTTATATAAATATTTTACATATAATATTTTACATAATTATTACATAATTATTTACAAATATAATATTTATATTTTATATAAAACTTTAATTAAAATATTATTAAAATATAAACTAAATATTTTATATAATATTTATGATAAATAGAAATAAATATTTATAGTAACTATTTTTTTATTTGGACTTTAATATCTTATTAAATACTTTTACTACAATATTTACAATAAATATTTCATAATATTTACAATAAATATTTATAATCTGTGCAATAAGATTATTATTTTATTAATTTTTATTATTATATTATATTTTATTATTATACATCTAAGATTACAAAAAAATTTACAAAATATTTGAAATAAGTCTTATAAATATTGTGATATTCACTGCTAGTGCTAAAAATCATGTATGTGATGTATATTATATATTTTCAATATTAGCAATGAATATCAAAACGCAGCTTAATGAGTATTTTACAATATCTGATAAAAACAGCGTTAATGAGATTAGCTTTACTCAACAATTACTACTTCATTAAGAATTATAAAAAAATAGTTCCGAATTGTTTAATTCAATTTTTGATAAGGAAGAACATTATATAATTAGTGGACACTACATATATGAGAAACACATAACATATACATTCATGTATAAAAATTATAAATATAAATGTGAAATATAAATTTATATATAATATATATATAAAATAAGGGTCATTATGGATTATATACATATGTAACAGTAAGAGTAAATGTAACATCGTGATATTGTTAAAAATAACTTTAAAAATTATTTTCCATTCAAATATATTGCAATGTCACATTTAGCTCCACTATCATAATAACCCATAATGACCTTACAAATATAATTTCATATATATATGTATGTAAATCTATATTATATCACACTCCAGAAAACAGAAAATAATGAAAGAAAAAAAAGAAGAGATAAAGACAAGCAGAGAGAGAGAAGGACAAGTAGAGAGAGCATGAGAAAGAAGAGAAGAAGAAGCCGAGAGAGGAAGAAGGAAAACAGAGAGAGGGATATAGAGAGAAGGAAAAGTCAAAGAGAAAATTTAGAAGAAAAAAAGAAAAAAATAAAAGAAGAAAGGAACAAGAAGAAAAAGACATGAGAAAAGAAAATGAAAAAAAAGAACAAGAAAAAAGAAAAGAGAGTTTCGTATTTTCTGATTACAAAATTTGATTATTTATTAATGGTAAGAATTAAAATAAAATCTTGAGCCATATTATATCATGTATTTCAAAATAAAATCATTTTGATTTTTTGTTGATTTTTGTGTGTTCCTTAAGTATCTGTGTATTATTCATGGTATATTGTAACATAATAGGCTAAATACTTTTATAGATCAATGGATGAACAAATGTCCGTAAGCGAAGAAGAACAAGAAAAAGAAGAGAGAAGAATAGAAAGAAAGAGAAAAAGAGGAGAGAGAGATTTGAAAGAGAGAAACCAGATGTAAGTTCTATTTGTGAATGACAATTTTAAATATTCATTATTCTTATGTTATAAAATATTTGTTTTATTTGTTATCTTTTTTGTGTAGATATTATTCATTAACAGGAAATGTAGGAGGAAGGTAGAAAGCAAGATGGAGAGGAGCAGAATGGAGAGGAATAGGACGGAAAGAAGCAGAACGAAGAAAAGCAAAATAGAGAGGAACACAATGGAGAGGAGCAGAATGGAGAGGAGCACAATGAAGAGGAGCAAGGCGGATATAATAGGGTGAATCTGAGATCCAAATATGGCAGTTCCTGTATTTTATTTTGTTTATAATTAATTTTTAACTGTAATACAAATTAATAAAATAATAAATTTATAATAAAATAATAACGAAGTATAATAAATAATAAAGTATAATAAATAAATAGAATAAATAAATATAATTTTTACGTGTAACATAATTTATGGATGCTTTCCAATTGCTTGACACATCTTGATATAAATATAGTAAATTAATTTACACATTTCCAGTGTGTTAATAAATTAATTCTTTCAAGGTTATGAGGTTATCATACAAAGAGTATGTAAACGAAAAAGTTAAATTTTATTTATGAACACTGGAAATATAACTAATTTGAAAAATTAACTAATTTGCTATATTTATGTCAAGCAATTGGAAAACCTATTTTATCTCAAATTAATCAAGATAAAACATATCAGTCTTATTGCTGGACAAATATGCATTGCCAGTATGTGTTGCTCTAGAATTGCAGCAATTTAGTCCTTATTTGAAGACAATTTCATGCCTTCACGATATAACAACTTTGAGCAAATTTGCGAGCAATTTGCCGACAATTTTAAAAGCGTTCTCAAAAATAGTGATTTTATATATTACATATGTAATAATATGAGTTGAGGGAATAAAGCTCTAGAAATTTTAATCAAAATCTCAATTGTATGTGTCAATTGTAGATATTCGGGATAATAGTGCAAAACAATTTTATTACTTTTTAATTATTGATCATTTTTAAACATAAAACGTGACATTAATACAATATCATATTGTTAAATCAAGTTCTTTTTTTCATATTTTAACTATATTTTATATTATTATGTTTTATGTTTTTTATTTCATATATATCTTGTACAGTTATCTTGGAATTTGACTTGGAATTTGTAAAAGCGTATATTTCATTCATTTTAACAGCTGTTCAAATTGTGTGTTTCTACTTGAAATTAGGCTTACTTTATCTGTCTTTTACTGACTATTAAAGAAGAAAAAAACAGTTTCTATTTTTACAATACAGATATTTTAAAGCAATCTCGTCATTTAAATTTATCCAAATTGTCTTTATTTACAAAAGGCATAAAAAACGTGTCATCTCTCGCTTCACGATTCCAATATGACCGCCGTGACTACTAAGGAGTCTTAAAAGAATTGAAAAAATTTAATACATATTTTAAGAATGAAAGATAAGCTTTAATGATATTATTATATTTAATGTAATTGGTTTGAAATAATTTCGGCTGATTCTAATTTATCCTCTGAACTGCTGTTACGTCCTACAGTCGCCACGATTTTTTTCTTTCGAAAGAATCGGCTCCACGTCGCGATTACGATTGGCGTCTATGAGACTCAAGTGAAGTCCTCTAATAACGGTCTGACAGAACTGAAAAGATGGCCCGACAAGCTCCGAAAACTCGTAAACGCCAATGAACTCAGAAGGAAACAATCTTAATACAGACCCGAAAAATGACAAGATTGCGAAAGACATTATAAATGCATCTAAGTCACGCAATAATAAAAATCCAAGCTTTTCGTCCCAGGCTGACCAACAATTTCATTTTAAGAAAACAGTTGCTACGTCGGACTTAAAAAATCATAAAATGCATGGGATAATTACCAATGTTAGCATTATCTAAGACGAATTCGCAACTGGTTGCTGGACAATGGTTGCTTTGCACGCAAAACTAGTTGTGCAACTGTCTGTTTACCTAGCCATATTTTCCGCGAGGAAAATAACAGAATTCGTCATCCGTTTGGAGCAATCTTGCCTCTTTAAAGAAAAACGTAAATCATTTCTTTTCTTCTCAAAACCTCTCTAACGATGCACTTTAGATTAACAACCGTAGGACGCTATAAAAATCGTAAATCTCGCGTGACATTGCAACTAACTATTGCATAGACAAAGAGCATTGCGCCCTTTTTTCGGGATATAAATAGAAGTCCCGCGAAAGCGCAGAGTCAGTAATCAAGCTAATCCGGTTCACATTAGTACCAAAGTCAAACTAATTCGGTTCTCGTTAGTGAAAAACAACGTAAGTTCGCATCAGTAAACCAGTTCATGCCAGTTCTCGTATCCGTACTCGAATGCATTGAATCCAATTCGCGTCAGTAGCCCAATTCACGCTAGTTTTAATCTGTACACGAGTGCATCAAATTATTGTTGGAATTATACATTAGCTCGGTTCTTTTTTTATGCGCATAAAGAAACGGAACGGATCCCATGCGTGCACTCATGCAATTGTAAACAAATATAGCAGATTTCCGTTCGTGCCATTTGTAGCCATCAAGTTCGGTTGTGATTATTTGGCGTTTATTCTGGAGACCTCTCAGAGCTCCGGCTCAAAGTTATACAAAATTTTAAAAAATATCACTGCAATGATGATATGCAGATAATGTTATGCAGAAAAATATAATTCTCCAACGGCTTGTATTTCCTGCATAATATTATCAATGCATAATATTGTCAATACCTGTCTTGTATCGCGATAATTTTAAGGTAAACGTGTGTACGTAAACAATAGTTCATGGTATCAAATATTGCAGTTGAATTTTATAATAATTTGAATATTTTGTCGTCGCATAAAATGCGATGTATATTTAACAGCACTAAGTATATTTTATATAGTTTGTATATTTAATGTCCAAGATTTGTAATTCTAAATTGATTGATTTTAAGTGTTTACATTTTACGAGGAATATAAAATCAATTATTATTTTTAAAAATACTTTCACTTACTTTTACTATTATTATTTTTTTAAAGTATTTTGGCTATAGGATTCTAACGATGGGCGTATATGACCAGTGCCAATGATCAATCTCCGAAATAAAAACAACGACTTTATTATAAACTATTTACACTATCGGAGACAAAGGATAAGTAGGAACGCTCTCTTCTCACTTGCTTTTTTATTTGTGCCGGAGAGATCGCTTTCGTCTTCTCGAATATTCTAGACGTTTTCAAAATTCTACTTTTACCAAATGCTCGCAACTAGCGACTCAATTTCCCTAATGGAATGCAGCGGATGCATCTGTTACTCTTACCGGATTATAACGTGTGCAGCATATTAAGTTCGACAGCATTATCGAGCTATTTGCTATCCATTCTTATGCATAAATTCATTTTATTATATATCGTGTTTCTCTAATTGTTATTCGCTTTTCATGTTTTTCGCTTGTAAGTAACTTGTGACTCTGTCTATGTTTATTTTTTTTTGTTACAGCTGGCTTCCGCACAGACTAATACATATTCGGACTAATACATGTCTCTTGTGTCTATCCTAATTTTTCCTCGAAATGATAAATCGTTATATTATATGATTAATCTTTCTTTCCTTACAACTGGGATAGTAGCGATAAATTCGTCACAGTATAAACTTTCACGTTCTGAGAAAAATAAAATACATAAGGTATAAAACAGAACAAAGGATGCAGTATTATAAAATATCTCGGAAATAAACAATGTTAAGCACATATCAGATTATGTATTAAAGATTAAAATTAATGATTGAAGATTGAAAATTAATCAATCAGAATAAAAGGAATTAAAATTTCTTTATTTTGTTTGGTCCATTTTGTATCTTTGATCTTTAATCTTAATGTTCAATGCATAATTTGATGTCAGCTTTAAACTTATCTAAGGTGTATATACACATACAAGAAGCAAAATAAAATATATCTTAGATTAGGATGGTGCAGTTTGTATAAAAAGATAACCCTATATGATTACATTAGCTAGACTCCTAAAGTGAGGTCTACAATAAGCTACAAACACACTATCGTCAGTCACAATGTGTGCTTCGTAACAGTCAATCAGAAGTGTCAATAGTAATGCTTCTGATTGGCTGTCATAAAGCATTGTAATTGATAACAAAGTGTTTGCAACTTATTATAGATCATTACTATATATATATATATATATACATGATTAAACCTTTTTTGTAACTTCTTCCTTTTTGCGTTGAATAACTGAGTATTTCAATTAGAGACTGCTGCACTTTGTCTTGGTGCATTTTCCACTGCTCAATATGTCTTTTCTGTCTCTCTTCTGCTTTTTTCTCAGCTCTTCGCTGTTCTCTCTTCTTCTGCTTATCTTTTTTCATTTCTGTAATGAACAATTTCAAAAAATTCTTGTCTTTTCTTTGATTTTTGTTTATCTGCTAATATCTTTGACAAGGTGAATGATGAAGTGTCTGGAGAGAATAGATCATCGCTAGTGGCTATTGATACAGACCTTTTCTCCAAATATTGAATCCATAGCAGATTAAAAGGTCCAAGAACTTGAATGGTTACCTGATTTTTTGTTGCTATCACTTATATTTTTATAAGTGACTTATATTTTTATTCTGTTTAATTCTGACATTTTATTTTGACATTGAATAGCAATGACGTTGTAGGTTGTCATCTTCATTTCATTGGCAATTTCTAATCATATTTTATTATGACGTTTCAGAGCCGAAGCAAAAGTAGACTCTTTATTTCGATAAACCTCCAGAAATAAAAGAACTACCTCATCTGGTCAAATATAAGATTCTTTCTTGGCTTCGTCTGCTAAAGGTGTATCTTCACAGATTACAGATTTTTTTGATTCGTGTTCTTGTTCTTCATTAATCATAGTTCGCCTCTCCCTTTCCCTTTCTATCGAAGTTTAAGAACTTCAGCATCTATCAAAATAAGTAAGATTTTTAATTACTAAAGACATTTTACAAAATGCCTTTAGAAATTAAAAATGAAAGCTTTAAAAAAAACAACAATTTGACTTTAATGTTCTAAGCATTAAATCTGTTCCACATACATAAAAAAAAACAATTCTAATAGGCATACAGAATAAACATTACATTGTTACTTTTTAAGAAACTTTGAAGTTTGAAGTTATAATGAAAGCTTTTCGATAATACTGTCAGTTGTAGCTGCTACATTCGGCATTGAATATGTTTAGTATTCATAATTCATCATTGACAAAAATTTGAAGTTCTTTCATTTTGTGTTAAATGTGGTTATTCGCATAATAATATCAGCTTTATTAATAACAACAGGAACAATTTTTCTCGCTTAAGATGGTCAACATAACCTTTGTGCATATATATCGCATGAACTCACTTTAGAAACTGAGGCAGCCCATGTGCTGTCTTAGGCTATCAGCCTTATAGACACTCTGCCGTTCTTATGCGCGTATGAACGGAGCAGAAGTGAAACGGAACGCCTTCCATGCTCTATGCGCATCATGCGTGAAACGGAATGTACCCTATTTCTTAATTTGCAATTTTCTAATAAACTAATCATCGAACTAGTTTGTGGTACAAATTAGCACAAGCCCAGTACAATCTAACACAACTTTGAGTTTTTTGTTCTGACAAAATGACGATATTGGGCCTTAAAAACGGTTTTTTTATTTTTGCTTCATTTTTTGAAATATCGAAGTGCGGTTTGCGGCACAAGTTAGCACAATCTTAGCACAATCTAGCATAATTTTGATTTTTTTTGTTTTTCAAAATGGTAGTGCTAACTTCACAAACATAACAGTTCTGCTGATTAATCTGGTTTTGGTGCCCAAACCTCACATCATTATCTATGGCTACAATACTGCGCTGTAAACACGCATACGTGAGTGCGGAGTATATTTGGCATCACTGCCCTTAACGCATTTCTAAAGTTTTTTTACAAATATTTTCACCACGTTTCTGCACGATATAATTAGCATCTTGAATACTTCGTATAAGATTATCGATTATAAAACTATAGTATTTTTTTTTAAATGACTCCTAATGTGACATTTTCTTATTTCTTTCAAATACCGTATGTGATGTTAAGAAAAAGTAATTTCTTTCTATCCACTGGTGGTATTTTTACCTTGCTGTAAGTGAGTTAGCGTGACTCCGAGAGCTAAGTCGGCAATAGCATAGGGCCTTCCTTGCTGGTTAAACAACTGGCGAAACAACAAACTAAGAAAGATACTTTGGCTCTCCGGATTGAGGATTGAAGACTAGTAATCCATCACTCATATCAAAAAAGATTCATACTAAAAAACCTAATCGAATCTTCGGAACAACGGACGAATCAGAGAAAGTGGCGACAAAAAAAGACAATGTATATCGGAATGTGAACATACGAGTACGGGAACATACGAGAACTAAAAAATAAATATCAGATCTAATGAAAAATCTGACAAACTTAAAGCTAGATATAATGTCCTCATAAAAACAAAAAAAAGATATGAATCGGAAGCGATCGATAGATTCGTCCATCTATATAGTAGGCTCTCCAAAGATAAACAAGTTAAGAAAGATAATACTGAAGAAAAAATTAACATAAGTAAGAAGATTCCAGATTGGGAAAGTCGATGAAAACTTGATAAGAGTGAAGTGGATGCAAAGAAAAATAATAGTTATAGAGGTAATTAATTATTTATTATAGGGGACTATCCTCCAATGACCTTGATTTTGACATATGTTGACCTGGGACAATTTTAGCCGTCGCTTGTTCCTTAAAAAGTTATTAACAAAAAAAGTTTATTTAAAAAAGTTTAGTAAAACCTAATTTTTGGATACGACTGCGCCCCGATGAAACAAATTCTCTGCTTTAACAGCGCAAAATATTTTCTTATATAATTTTTATGTTTTTTTTTTTAGAGCAGAGAATTTCTATGCTTATATATGGAATCTTTAGTCATTACGTTAAAAAAATCATCTAATCATTCATATGTCAATGCTTTTTTAAATATGAATTCTGCGAGATAATGGACGAAATGTTTACGATCATATTGAGGTATAATTCCGTGAATATCTCTCCACAGATGTTAAATATTTTGAATATGAATACCTGTGTCTGAATCAACAAAATATTGTGAATGATTCACTGTTTTATGTTGATATATGTTGATATTATATGTTGAGTTGATTTGGCCGTATGCTTTCTAACAATCGGTATGAATTATTGATCCAGGAACGTGTGTATTTTTGGATAAGCGATAGTACGTTTGTGTATCACGGGATTGGTATGACAAACATTTTTTTTGTGTTGCGTGTTATTCTGCCGAAAAGCCATTGTCTTTTAATGAGTCGTTCGTGATAATATTGTCCAAATTTTGCCTCATCGATTTCGACAATAATTCCTTCTCCGCTGTTTGACTTTGGTTGTTTGTTAACCATTGATTCGTAAGCTGAGAAACCAGATTGTTGTAACTGAATATTTATTAAAGTAGAGAATTTTTAAATAAGTATACAAGTCTCTTTTAAATAAGTATACAAGTCTTTCTGTTTCAAAAATACTAATATTTTACTTCAAGAACAAATTTTCTGCTTTACAAATAACTGATATTGTTCTCTATTTATATAATTTTACCAAGTTATTAAATTACATGAATTGCCCTTTTTGCAAATGTTAGTCCAGTTAACTGATGTGTGTAATGATATATTTGATTCTTTTTCTAGATCTGCTTTACAAAAATACAAATTCTTTGCTTTGAAACTTTTGGAATCATTCATTTGATGAACTTTTTTTAGTACAACTTTTTAACGAACAACGAGCGACGACTAAAATTTGCTCAAGGTTACTCGGGGACATGACTTTGACAATGTCAAGGTTAAGGTCATTAGAGAATAGTCCTTTGTAGTAAATAATTATCTAGAGCCCTATCAGAAAATTAATGTTCTAACGTCATGAATAAGTTCTTTATCAAACTTAATCAAGTTACAGGAAATATGGAAAATTCAAATTATTCCTGATGGAAAATTTCAACGAAGAAATTAGAAACGAAGAAATAGATATTAATAACAATCGTGAGTCCATATCATGAATATTCTACGATAACTCCAAGAAGAAAAAATATTATAGGCAAAGCCCGGTCAATCGTTGCCATCGACCTCAACATCAACACCATGGCCGAACATTCATGGTTCGAAGATCATGTTCTGTATCTGGTGGGACCAAAAGGATCTTGTTTACTATGAGCTGCTGAAACCTGGCGATTCCATTACGGGCGATCGGTATCGGCTACAATTGATTCGTTTGAGCCGTGCATTGCGAGAAAAACGGCTGGAATATGAGCAAAGACATGATAAAGTTATTCTTCTTCATGACAACGCTCGGTCTCATATCGCTAAAGTCGTAAAAAAAATATTTGGAAATCCAGTGGGATGTTTTATCTGCCGTATTCTCCGGACATTGCTCCTTCTAATTACTGGTTGTTCCGAAGGATGCAGCAAGTTCACTTCTTTCGCAGAAATCGAAAATTGACTCCAAAATTGGATCGCCTCCAAAGACGAGTCATTTTTTCGAGATGGAATTTGAAAATTGCCTGAGAGACGGGAAAAAGTAGTAGGCAGCGATGGACAATACTTTAATTGATCTGTTCATTC
>NW_012130100.1:2091338-2094025 GCF_000143395.1 Atta cephalotes | reverse complement strand
GCCTGAGAGACGGGAAAAAGTAGTAGGCAGCGATGGACAATACTTTAATTGATCTGTTCATTCATTTTGTTTTGAAATAAATGCATGGAACCGACCGAACTAATTTGTACTCCCAATATAAATTAATTTTTTTAAAAAAAGGTAAAAAGAGCACTAAAAGTATGCTTTTTTAATAGAATCTAAATGAAGAACAGAATTTCATTTTGTCCAAAACTTTTTTTAGTTAGAGAAAGCATTGTGTTCAGTGTTGAAAGACTCATATTATAAATTACTGTGAAATGTTCAGACAGCATTTTTTCATCATCAATTTATATATATTGTGACCGCAGTCGTATGCATGCCGCACTAACGGCATAACGTCGTCAGGTTCTTTATTATAATTTTCAAATAAAGGATCTCTTTACGGGATGACTTGATAATCAAATCAATTTCTTGCTAAATATCAACTTTACACAAATACGGGTTGGACGCTAGGCACGAGAGAGCATGCCTCTCTTTTTAAGTTTAGCTTATTATATGCTGACGTGCAATTATTCGCAGCGGCAATAGAGGTGATCCGGTACAGGCGGAAAGTGTGTTGGAGGACAAGAGAGATAGGCTGCAAAAATGACATCGAATTTAACAAGAAAAATGAATAATAAGTATTTGGAGACGTCAATGAGTATATTGATAGTTTTCATAACTCGCTAATAGGCTTGGTCAGACGACCAAAATTTAAATCTAGTGTATCCGGACTGGTCAGGCAACCATATCAAGTCGATAAGAACAAGATCTGAGCTCCCCAAATGATCACATGAGATAGGTGAATATTCCACAATAATTGCATGAAGATTAAAGTCTATCGCCGGTATATTAAGAGCTCACATACCGACAAAAATTAAGATACCCAAATAAATCATCTCGGCTCGATAAACAACCATTTTATAAGGACTCTACGATTATTCTACGTCGCAATTAGCGAGAACCTCGACTTGAAAACACCAAAAACATGACTTGACAAGGGCGAGCGCCGGTTAGCAATCTTTCTTCCCAAAGAATTTATGGACGGATGGCACGTGGATCGTACGTGATCAAATTATGCAACGTAATATCGACTTCTCAAAATATCTCGAGTCTCAACGCACGATCCACACGACGCTCGGAATCTCGCAATCGGCGACTTTATAAATAGAGTAACGTTGGTGTCTAACTGAATCTACTCCTTGAATCTTCCGGTATCCTTTCTATATTTCCTCCAACTGTCTCTTTTTCGCTCGCGTTCTTGGAATTGCGTATCCTCTTACAAATGCCTCTTGACTCGGCTACAGTACGAGTGCCAGCCGGGATTTTTTCCATAGTAGAAGAGATAACATAATGTGTGCAGTTGGACGGTGTCTCTCTAAATCTCTGTCTATGGATGTCGCATGAGATTTAAGGGTACCACTGTAAAACGTAAAACATAAGACGGTATTCATTTCAGTCCGTTTTTATTTTAAAACTGTTTTTCGTCGTTGTAATATTAAAATTAAATATTAGAATAACTGACTGGATGTTCAGTTGAATTGCACATTTCTATCAGAACTATATATTGAACAGATATATTATAGCTATACATCCATGATTATATAGATTTTCGTGGATCATCGAAGTGCAGTGGTTTTCAGACGATTTCAGAAGTCAAGGATAGTGAATAGCGGTATGCAACCGGATGGATAACTGCTTCGAAGTACTATGAAATTAAAGTTCCTGAATTCAAGGAAAAATGTTTTTTTTATCATAATTTTATGATGTGTATTCTAGAATAAGATATTGTATTAATCAATAATAATATTCATTTTAGTGATAAAACTATAAAATTAATTAATTTTAGTAATAAGGCATACATTATCGGTACGGTGTACTGGTACGGTAAGCTTTAAGTACGCTCATACGTGATAAGTACGGTACCGGCATAGTACGCTCACCAATACCGTGGAGGTATTTTGCTATCTAGGTACATCTAGTGATAAAATATTTTATTATTGATCGAAGGATTTTCTTCTTGAATGCCTCAAGTAGTAAAATCATTCGATAATGATAAGTCCATATAATTTTATCAGTCCAAATGATTTTACTATTGATCTAAATGATAATATTACTGATTCTTTTTGTGACGGGAGTCTTAAATGTAAGAATCGACTATGAATATCGACTTGTTTCGCGTCATTAATACTGAATCTTTCCTTGTGTAAGAAAATAATGTTAAAACATTATATTTAAGATAGTTTCAAAATAAAAACGGACTATGAATACTGCGTTTCGCGTTTCACAGTTGCAGCTCTTAAATCTCATGTGACATCCATAAACAGAGAGGGCAGAGAGTTAGAGAGAGAGATATATACCGTCCAACTGCACACATCATGTTAGCTTTTTCATCATGATTTTTCCGCGGATCTACGCAGGCCACCTTCCTCTTCTCATCAGAGTCTTGTGCCGATTGGTCCTTATCAATCACGGCGCCGCGAATCACAGATCCTTGCGGGCTGCAAATCCTTGCACTTCAGAACACATAATAAGATGAGTTCCATTGCTCTCAGTAGCTTCTTGACTGTTCAGGCCGGCTCAGGAAATATAGTGCAGCTCCGTCACCGGCTTCGTGTAGATGTGTCTCTACTTCCGACATCCTCGACTATCCGACGTATTTGGAGCTCTCTCTCTCTCTCTCTCTC
>NW_012130100.1:2076616-2090784 GCF_000143395.1 Atta cephalotes | reverse complement strand
TCCTCCACGTCCCTCCTCCCTCCCTCCTCCCCTCCCTCCCCTCCCTCCCGTCCCTCCCTCCGTCCCTCCCTCCCCTCCCGTCCCTCCCTCCCTCCCTCCCTCCCTCCCCCCTTCCCCCTCTCATTGTTTCTGTAATTGGCGTGCGATACAACAAGGCTCTGAACTGCAGCGTGATATAAAATATACGAATACGATCCACATGTCTCAGGTGAAGCGGCTCCCAGCAGACTATCACATTTCGTCCGTCTTTGCTCAGGAGTTTTCTTTCTTCTGTTGGTAAGTGACACAACAAGATTACAGAATAATATTTTAGCCATCAAGTACATTCTGTTGATAACAACAAATCTAAATGCGAGACTACTAATAAAAAATAAATTACTAACAAAAAATAAAGCAACAAAAGGAACAAAAGAAATTAAATAACTGAATTTATTAGCTCATGCTCGCATATGCGTTTGTTGTACGCGCTTGCACGTTCGCCCTCCGAAGACGCAAAATCTCCTCGGAAATATCGTCAACAGTGATTGAAAAAAAATGATCATGTCATAATATATACATTTATCAGTTTTTGATCTTTATTTCTCTACTAAAAGATATAATTTTGACTTCTCTTCAGGATATTTATTGTCAAAATCTGCATAGAAGCGTTTCTTATTAAATTAGTGTGCACTTAGTGCACTTTAAAGCCGTTGTACACAAATTGTCGTAGAGATGTATATTTAATAAAAATATGAAAACAAGTTAAACCGCGAAATCCTCAATACATTTTATTATGCTATTTAATAAAATGTAGGTACTTTGAGCATTTTATTAATTGAGCTCTTATTTTTAAGTTCAGAATGAACTTGTACTACTAATGTACAATGACTTTAATGTGCACTGAGTTCTGCTAATAAAAAGAAACTATAATATTTTTTTAATATAAAAAAAAGAGTATTAAAACAAAAAATCAATGTCTCATTATATTTTGAGTAATGCAAACGAGTTACTTTTGGAAATCAATATCAAATAACGATAATGAATTACTTTTTAGAGAAAAGTACAATAACGGTAACGATTTATTTGTATGAGGTAACATTGCCAACTCTGATGGAATTTAACTTGGTGTCAATTGTTATAATATCAAATCTTTTATACGAATGTGATACATATCCTTAGAGTTAAGCAACAAAGATATTACTATTTAGGTTTTACTTTTAATATACAGTGAGTGCAAAATATTTTTTAAAAATATTTTTTAAAAAGCTCTATTTTTAAAAAGGAAAGGCCCCTATTATGAAATACCGAGTTCGTTTTGAATAAATACTAGAAGTCTATGGGCACAATTTAAAAAAATAATAAGTCATTTTGAAAAGAATTTAATAAGCTTTAAGATAACGTTATATAAAATTTAATTTAAATTTCATTTTTTTTTAATTAAAGAAATGTAAAAAATGAACAAATTGCAAAGTCAAAAAATTGTGCTCCTAATATGAAATGCCCCGAGAAAAAGATAGTAAAACGCAAAATATTGCAATTAAAAAAACTTTATTTCATGTAAGATGCAAACAAACATAGTCAGCGTGAAAAATGATCATGCGATAGATTATACCCAGAACTCGTCTTCAAGTAGTTGGAATCAAGCATCGCTGAAATAGACACTCGACATTCATTCCGGTAGTTCTTTTTATTATTATACAATAACATTTACTCTTTAGCAATGATTTTCACTATAGGAGCAGGGATTATTTCATATTAGAAATATTCTGGGTATCTCATATTACGATTTCTACGCCTTATGATTTTATGATCATTCAATTTTCTATTAGTACTTATCTTACTCTATCACTACATGAAGAATTTATTGCTAAATATTAATTTTTTTATTATTGTAAATAATAAATAAGGTTTAAAGGCTCATCTCAATGAAACTTGAAAACATCCAAATTCTGAAATCTTTTTTTACAATGATTACAAGCATGATCTAATAATGAATTTTCTATTAAATAGTTTTTAATCTAAGAGCAATAAATTCATGGAACCAATAGATAGCGTTAATTTAGCAGAAATGCCGGTATTTCATATTTGGCGCCTATCTTATAATAGGAAGCTCTCTTCTAAATATTATCCAGCGAGAAATGAGTCATCGAATTGTCGATTCGATAATTTCAATATTAATTTGACGTCGATGTTTAATTGACAATCATTTCTTGCTGGGTACTTGTAATTTATTCATAAAGAATAAAATAGACTATATATTCCTTAAAATTATATATACCAAAATGATGTATATTAAATGTAATTTATAAAAAATATATTATCCGAAAAATAAGCGAAAATAAAAAATTGTATTGTTTGAATACAAACAGTATTCGTATTACAGTTCGAAAAATTAGCTTTTAAAATCAGGAACACTTACGAAGTTCAATTGTTTATGTTAGAACAGAATGTATTTATAGTATAAAATTGCTAATTAATATTTATTTTCTACAAATAAGATTTTTTTTAAAGAAAAATTAAAATTACTGTTACTTGGATTGGAATAATAAAAATATAAATAACGTATCGCTTAAATTCTATTCGAAAAGTATATTTTTAATACCTTTTTTTTCCTTTTTTCAAAAAAAAAAGGTAAGTTTGTAATATAATCTTGTATTAATAAATATTAGCATGCAATTTGCATCTAATTTCTCCCTCTCCCTCTCCCCGCCCCTCTCTCTCCCCCTCTCCTTCTCCCTCTCCCTCACTCGTTGTAGGATATAGTTCTCTCTGTCTCACCCATTGCAGTCCTATTATATACTTACCATATTATTCGCGCTCACTTCTACCCATTGCAGTCTTATATTTATCATATTACTCTCTGTTCTTCTCGTTGTATTTTCTTCCATGTTCTCTTTTCTTCTTGTTCACAATTTTAAAATGTGATATTTGTTTTACGATTTTTTCATGATATAACTTAGCAATGATTTTACTTTAGCAATTACTTATAATAATATTTTTATAAGTAATTGCTAAATTAAAATCAAGTTAGTAACAATATCACACTATGTTTCGTTGATCGTAAGACTATTCCTCTATAAAATAATTGAAGTCGAATTGTTGAATATGTATAGAATTATAATACCAAACTTTTTTGTAATAGAACCCAGTAACAACCCAGACATTATATTCACAAATGCTGACAAAGGCAATGTTACAGTTGCTATAAAAAAACAAGATTACATAAATAAAATTGAAGAAACACTACAGAATAAAAACACTTATCAGATCATTGAATACAATTTGATTAATAAAATTACAAAGTAACTAAATGGTTATCTAAAGAATTGGCTTCATAAAGATCTCTTAGAAAAGAAAAGATTATTTTGCTAATTTCCAGCGACTCTAATTTATCTAGAATTTACGGATTATCTAAAATTCAAAGAAAATATTCTATACAGAATTATAATCTCTTCTGTTAACACATCCCTATACCCCATAGCTGCCTAGATTCCCCCCATATTTCCTACATTCTATTGTCTCTAGCATTGAGATCCAGCATTGATCCTAGCATTGAAAAATCCACGACAAACTCGTAACAGCTTTGATGCTTTCAAATTAAATTGCACAGATATTGATAATTCGGTTTTATTTTCACTTGATGTTATTTCTATGTTTACGAACATTCCATTAGATCTTGCAATAGTATTGAAAAAAGATCGCTCTTAATTTCAACTAAAACTAACATTCCATACATCGAGTTTGTTGAGATGCTAAAATTTATTTTTACTACAATCTTTTTCACTTTCAACAACAAAATATACAAACAAATTTTTGAGACTACTAAAAAATTTTTGGGGTCTCTCCCTTGTTCCCTATTGTAACTGAAATTGTATTGCGAGATTTAGAGGAGAAGGCTCTCGATACATGAATTTAAATCCTATAATTTATCAACGATACGTAAATGACATTATTACGACTGCGCCAAGAGAAACACATTAATGACATTCTCATGGTTTTTAACATAATAAGTTATAATTTACTTTGGAAATTGAAAATGACAGATGCTTAAGCTTTTTAGATCTACTATTGAAAGGTGAGAATAATAAAATAATTCTTTACTGGTTTCATAAAAAGATATTCTCCGGCAGATAGCTTTCCTTTCTATTCAATCATCCCATCTCCTGTAAAATTGGTTCGATTTTCAGTTTTGTAGACAGAACCATTCTTTCTCACCCTAAATTCCATCAAAAAAACATTGAATTTGTTATGAACATTCTCCTAAACAATTGTTATCCTTAATCCCTAATTTTTAATTGCATAAATAAAAGGATTAAAAAAATTATACATGAGAAATTAAACACACAGAACGTTGACAATTGTAATCTCGGATAATGCAATCGATTTTAAAGAAAAAATATTTTGTGGTATTTTATATATCTAAGGTTTCATATTCCTGCGTTTTTTAACAAATCAATCTTCACAATTGATTCACAATCTTCACATTTGATTAATTTCTATAGAATCTTAAACACTTTAAGCTCCTTCATCAAAATAATTCCAAAGAAATTCCAAAACCAGAACGTTGTCTATCAAATCAATTGTCAAGATTGTGAAATCATATGTGGAGCACGAAAGAGCAACGAAAAGACAATTTAAAATCTGTATAAATGAATAGAATTCATACATAGAATTAACATTAAGCAGAGTTCCTCCAGATTCTTCGTTATCTCCGATCATAGATTGAATTGCGATCATAATTTTGAGAAGGAGTCTTAATTCTAGACATCGAAAATACAACAAAAGAATTATCTCAGAGATGCAATACATTAAAAAACAAAACAAAGGCATTAACTCTCAGAAAGACACGGATCGTCTGGATGATTCTTATTGTTACTTATTGAAAGATCAGACAAATAAACAAAATCGATACCCTTAATATTTGTCTGTCATTGTAATATGCGCTCAACAGTATCAAACGAATTTGTAAGATGCTCTTATTTTCGTATATTGAAAGTAGAAATTCAACCTCAATCATCTTAAGAATATTTAAATTGACTTAATATAAAGATAGACAATAGAAAACAATTTGACAATTTACTTCATTACTTTACGACTTTCCGATATATTGTAACAATGAATTTTAAACACTTACTTTAGACACAATTCAGATAAAATCAGGAAGATCAACTTTTTGAAACAATATCACACTATGTCTCGCTGAGACTATTCATCATATTACCATGCAATGAATAGCTAAAGAAGGACGTGAATTCCGAAACGTATTTATTACGATTTATTACATTAAGTTTTTTTGCTATTCATTATTTGTTATACTAACATTGTGATTAAATTACTTTATATAAACTTTATTACCGCTCGATTCAGACCATCATTTTTTTTACATTTTGCATTGCAAAAAACAAGCGAATTTTAATTAATAATTAATAAATTAATTTTTATTAATGTAATACAAATAGCTGAGCGTTTCAAATTATCAAATATTTATAAACTATTATTGAGTAGCTATGGAACATTATTGAACTACATCGTACTACTATTGAACTATTATCATATGATTAATTCTTAACTGTAGGGAAAAAGGGAAAAACTCGTTTTCACTTATACGATAAGAATAGGAACGTGTAGGTTTCGAAGTTACGTGACAAATAGATGATGTCATAGAAGGGAGCGAAAAAAAGATTTTAGTATTGTGGAAGATATCCAAAAAGAAATAGGATTAATTATAATTTTTTATTATTCAATTTTTATTTCAATAATTTGATTAACTTGATTAATTATTTGAGAAAAAAACCACCTTCTTATCATATATAATTCTAAACCGTTGAATACAGACAAGGGGAAAAAGGACACCGAAAATAATTTAAAAAATTAATTTAATATATTTAAGTATCATATTATACATTTTTTTTATAAAACTTTTTTATAAAAGTTTTTATAAAAGTTTTTATAAAAGTTTTAAATATAAAACTTTTGTAAAAATTTTTATAAAAGTTTTAAATATAAACTTTTTTTATAAAAATATTAATTCTTATAATAAAAATGATAATATTTACAATTTCTTCAAAAGAGTACATTACTAATTCGCACTTTATGATGTTAATGCTTCATCATAAACTTCATGCAATTTTTTTAATACACACATTTATTATTAATAAAGTTTTGGCGTATAAAAAGTCATAAATTGTCGAAATTTTTCATTAACTTTATGTACATTCTGCTGTCCAATGATACGCACACTCAATGTAATGTTCGAGATTTAGCATAAACAATACGGAAGGTTTCATATATATATATCGCTCGATGTGAATTTTACTACATTTTCGTTTTATACATTTCATATATTTTTACAATTTTCAATAAGATCATGAATCTCCCATAGTATAGTCTGTAGTGTTGACTGCAAAAATTCTTTCAAAATTCTGTTCGCTATATTATTGATCACATCCACGTTGTATTAGCCAAGGAAATATCATTTCTTCATCTTTTTTTATCTTCAATACGTACTATAATACGTACTATAGCATCATTATAAATAAAAAAAAAAGATGCCAATTTCTAAATATTTATTCTATGTGAGTATCAATACGAATCTCTTCTCTAAAATGAATTGCGTATTGCGTGATGGTTTCGAGTAAGATGTAAAAGAATGTTTTTCTGTAAAAAAAGTAATGGATAAGTAAGCTGCAGAAAAATATATAAAAAAATTTTTTATAGAAACTTTATAGATATTTTTTATAAATATTGTTGATATTTCTTGCACTCTTTATTCTCTTGAATATAGTAGTTCATCTTTTTTCTCTCAATAGTTTTTGCTGTCCGATTTCCTCTTTCCAGCGACTCATGCGGTAATGTTGGCCCAGGCTTTTCTTTTAAACAGCGTTTCTCTACATTTTTTTACATTTCAAAAATGGAGGGAATTTCTTCTCTTATATACATTATACTTCCAAAAATAGTCGCGACACGATCGAAGGATACCAAATATTATGATATTCCTGCATAAGGAGTAATGCTATAAATGTATTATATATTAAGATGATTCTGTCTTGTAAAAAAAAACAACATCATGTATTATTGCAAGTAAACACATTTCGAAATCACTAATCACATTATTCATACTCAGTAGCGACAGTGAACTTTTTTTAGTCTGCAATTTTTAGTGTGCATGTGTCGACATTCGAGAGAGACCCACGTTCATCATCAGGGGTCCGCCTGCAACGCCAGAAGACGATTCGCAACAAAGAAGACCGCGAAACCGATCGATAAGAAATGACAGACATAGACTCCCACCCGTCACCACCGGACTCAAGAAGCGAATCAGGAGAGAAATAGTGTCGCGAAGGGGTTCCCTCGGCCCTATGAAGTATGTAATTCCTTGCCGCATTCAAACTGCCCGTATTCAACATTCACGGGCAATCCACCGCGCCTCATTAAAAGTGCATCGCTCAGTTGCAGTAGCACGCTTATAGAGAAAGACTCGATTTGAAGGCCAAGAAGCAAGAATATCTAAGCGGCAGAAAATCCATGTCGACGCCTGGCATGAATGAGCAACTCGTTTCTTCTGGCAATCGTTGTGAGCTTAACCACGAGAAGGCCCGAAGAGGAAATGCAGAAATACAAAATGTCCCACCATCTCGGCGGTCGTCAGCGACACTCCAAGCGATGAGGAAACTCGGTGTCAATTTTGTCTTCAGATCGCATATTTGACAGTCCGAAGATTATGAGCTCGTGATTCCTTCTCTCATTCTCAATCCTCTCAAAACGAATGGCGAGTACCCCAAGAGATGCAGGATTGTCACAAGCGCGCGCGACCAGAGCCCTTTAAACTCACAATATGCTCCTCTAGAGTAAAATGCGCAGTTCTCAAAGCATCAATCCCAGCAGCAATCAGGACGCAAAACGCTTTGACTTGATATCTCTAATTCGCCGTATCACAGACTCAAAACCAGCCCCAGAATCAAACATCCAGCCTCACACCAATCCGATCCATGAGCTCCATCCTGGATTCCAGTCCGGCCATTTGACCAGCCAAAGCTGCCATAGCAGATGATAAAATAGCAGAGACTTCTAAGATTGACAAGGGCAGACGCGACATCCGACGCAGGCTGCGGACCATCCACTTCACGAGACATAAGCGGGGAACAGAGGTATCCTCTTACCGGCCGAAGATGAACGCAATCGAGAGTGCAAGCCGAAGATCGCCCCGATACAGAAGTATTCGAACGAGAATCAAAAGACAAAGCGTTATTATTCGCCTTACAAAACGTCTAAATACGCGAGTGCGAGATGAAACGCTTACATTTGTTACAAGTAACTCATATTTTTTTATTAAGAAAGAAATGTTCGAACGGAAAAGATAAATACAGCTTGAGACGTTAGATAGTATGAGTTACAAATTTTTAATCCGATATAAAGCGTACTTAAAAAAAAGAGGAAAATAAGTAGATGAAACAAACGAGCAATGCAACAAGAACGCTCCGCAGAGACGAGTGAACAGTCCCAAGACAGTGCTAAACGCAACGCAAGATATGCTCTAACGCAAACGGATATCGACGCAAAATGATATAACGAGAAATAAAAAACAACAAACAAGAAACAAGAAACAGCTCGACACTAACACGATCACCGATAGAGAGAACAGGATATTAGTTTTAGAATTAATTAATTCGCACTATAAAGTGCGAATTGATAACTTGAATAACTAATTAAACAAATCGCGAAACCGCAGAGACACAAAGCAAACTCACATCGGCGAGAGCGACAGGCCAAGATGTTTATGCGACGACAGATCCCGATTTCAACATAAATATAATAATAGCTTAAATATTAAGACATGCATAATTTCTATCATATAAAAATGAGATTAAAAGAATTGTAGAAACAAAGTACGATTGAATTAAGGATAATTAATGTAAATACGTGCGAGTGAATAATGCATCGTGCAGATTAGTTAGGTCTGCGTAAAATCTAGTGTCCTTAATATTTTTCGAAATAAAGTTAATTTACTGAACATTCGTAATACTTGTTCATTATTTAGTCGTCGTTACAGCACATAAATTATACTATATTTAGGCGATACTTTTATTAAATTCTTATCCTGCAAAGAAAATGATATAAACTGTATAATAAGTACATCATTTGTTAAGACTATTTCATTTTACATAATATGTTATTTCTTCCATTGTTTTCCATAACGTTCACATGATTTTTCAAACAATTAACATCAATGTGATAAAAACGTTTTTAATAAATCATTAAAGTTAAAATTTTGCTTCTTTAAATTATTAATAGAAATTATAAGAAAGACATTACTGTCAGCAGTAATTTTAGTATCATCACATGAATTGCATCGAGTCGAAATAACTATGTTCCACTATGTTTTTAATCATATTTTGTACAAAGAGCTATAAGAAATTCAAACTCATTTTGCTTAACAGCAACTAAAAAATGCTCTTCTACAAATTGCCGTTCCTCAGAAATATTTAAATTATTCATTCCATGTTGATATCGATGCGCAAATAAATTTAAAATATCCAATTTATCATTATTTAATAATAATTGTTTTCTAAAAGTAAATAAATTTAAAAATTGCAGTACTGCATTTGCATAGCACAAAATCTTATCTTCTTTTATCTTATTTTGAAAACCGTGTATAATCCATGCAGTATCTTTTGATGATGGAACTTTTTGACCTGACTCTTGAATAGAAGTTATTATTTTTGACAATGTCCACGAAACATCACGGACTTTATGATAATGCCCTTTTGAAGTAGCATTTCTGATTCTAAATTATGTTTTTTCATTTCAGTCAATTATATAATGCAATCCATCTAAAGATATACGAAATAATGTACATACGAAATAATGTAACATAAATCTGATCAGAAGTAAATACGGAGTTACCTATATCAATAATAGTATTTTACAAACTCAATCCTTGACTTTTATGAATGAATATTGTAACTCAAAGATAATGCAAATTGATTTCTAATATGGTATGTTGTATCACTTGATACATAACACTTGTTCTTTCCATGAAATACTCCAAACCAGATAGTTAGTAGAAAAGAGTTTTATCTTTTCTATATAATCAGTAATTGTATCCTGAGAGAGGCTGAAGTAACTGGCAATTGTGCCATTTACAAGACAAACTGGCATCGATATTATGTTGTATCACAACTTTCGCTCCAATTTTAATTGAAATTTGTTTTGAAAAATCAGCTGTTCTAGTATTATCATCACTTTCCGTTAATGCCTTTGTTACTTATTTTTTAATATATGGAATATTGTATAATTAATCGTATCTTCAACAATTAAAAATATTTCCATCGAAGGAATATGACTTAACATTGCAGCGTTCAGTTCGTCACACATGTAACAAGTAAGCAGTAAATCGCATCAGATGGCAAATTATTAATGAAATTACATAATTCGCTTAATCTTATTACTGAGTCTTTAAAAGACTTACCTTTGAAAGATATTTTTCTTTTTTCAAGAATGTCATAATAAAATGATGTTAATAAACCAACACGAACTCTTGAAAGTAACTTTCGCCTTCTTGCTGATGCACATTAATCGTCAATTCATCATAATGAAATTAAATAGTCCATAGGTTAATAACACTTAAAAAAATCAAAATATTTACGAATTTTTTCATCTGTCATCAAGCATAAAAACAGGATCTTTACGTACACAAAATAGCTGAAGCAGATCTCCAAATAAAGAATGTTTTTGACCAAACCAACCATCACAATCAATAATAGCGAATATTTCAGATAGTCGTAAATATATATATTGTACATAAAAATTAAATTATCATTGACACTTCATCAATTACAATATCATCTTTCTGCTGAAGAGATCTGTTCTTTCAAAACATGACCATCTAATTGTTTATACTTAGGAGTATGATGTTCAACAGGTTTGCAACAGTCTATGAACTGTTAAATCATCTATATTAACACTGCTGCAATAGATGCTATTATCTTTCTTGAGATTTTATTTTATCCAACATTTAATTATTTTTTCATAAAAAAAACTTTTGCCAATATTGTCTTCACTTCACTAATATCACAGTAACGATTTATCTGATGTTATGATATTGATAACGAGTGCTCTTCTTTTTATTTAATTTTGATATTCACATCGATTTCTTAAATCTTTAAAATTTTGCACAGCATCACCAGTTTGAATATTTTGAATACCAATTGAGTTATTAGGATTATCTTGAGGCACATTCTGTTTTTCCAAATTATTCAAATGTTCTCCAACTAATTTCTTCGCACTTTTCAAATGCTTTTCATAATTTTTCTAATCTTTCATATTGCAATATTTTATAATTTTATCTTATAAAATACATAAGTTCTACATTCTACATAAGTATCGCATCCATTTTTAAGATCTTCTATTTTCCGTCATGGTTTAAACAGAAGGAGTAATGAAAAGAAATAGTTTTCTGATCGCGTATTAACATCATATTTATAAGATAAGATTAATAAGATATTCACGCTATCGTCGTTTAAGATAATAACAATTATCTATTTCATAATACGAAATTTTTATATTTTGTAGTTTCACTTTTTTTTCGGAAACTTCGATGATGCTGACCTTGACATATATTGTCAACAAGGTCATAATCCTTGATGACCATTGAAGAGTTTTGGTAGTCGCTCGTTGATTATTATTGAATTTAAAATGGATAATTCACTTTTGACAACCTTGACCTTCACATACTTTACGAAGGTTATCATATCAAATAATCTTCGAAAGGTTGCAACAATCACCTATTTCAAAGTTATTAAAAAAGAATTAAATGACCTTGATTTATATTGTCATGATCATGACAATATAAATGATCTTCGGACAATTTTAGCAGTCGACCGTCGTTTGTTAAAAATTTATTAAAAAGTAAAGTAAAAGGATTGTAATTGCTATCTGTTGACTAAAGTTCGAGACGTAATCCATGGGTCAAGCAGACGACGACAATAGTATGACATAATAGTAATAATGACAATAACGTTTCTTAAAATTTGAATAAAATTTGGAACTTGTTGTAATATCTCTACCCGTAGAGCAAATAAAAAAAATAAATGCACTTTTATCAATTCGGGTACAATAATCGATTAATCATACATAGAATATGATCGGCACAGCCATTATTGAGATATACTAATCGAGATCTTGAGAAATTCACCGCTTCATGTTAAGATACATTGTATTGCCTCGCGCTAAAATGCTATGCGCGTTTTTCTTAGCGCCGAGACACTACTGTCTCTGGATTTGATTAATATAAACAAGTACAATTCATTGCATGCGGGATGCTACATTGAGTATCGGGAGGATTTAAATTAAGAGAGCAGAAATTCACTGCATCGGTTAAGTTTTTATAATCATTGGGCTTTGTCATACGAAATATCTGAGATGGCTGAGATGGCTATTTTGAGTATTGGGAGGTGAGCCGATCTTTGATGATCGCATCCTCAAGTTCGATTACGTACAATTACACATTTCACAATTCATATGTCAACATGACATTTAGACATAGCCATTAGAGATAAGGATACAACAATAGGATTTGTACACGCTATGATGTAAGTGTTACAACAAAAGTTACAACAAAAAGTCTCTATGTTGAAGGAAGATGACAAGGAAAAAAAATACGCCAACACTTAGAAATAATGGTGTAGCATTCATGTTTGACAAAATTTGATATGATCTCGGAGCGGAGATTGATTGCAATAGAAACGTTGAAATAATCTTGAAGGGAACTTATTCTTCGTTTTCTGGTGATAAGACTCTGACTCTTATCAGCTAAATGCTGGACTGATTCCGAATGAGTATATAGTGAAAAAACTGATGACGGAATACTTAAATTTTTGCATGCCATTCAGCATGTGGTAATTAATGCTCGTCATGAAAATGAATTGATCTCAATACGCGGGCAATATTTGTTTTGGGAAGATCCGACTTCAGAATCGACACTTGAATTATTCAAAGTTGACGAAGGCGAATGCCTCACGTTATGTTAAACGCAGTCAATAAACTATCCATGCTACATTCCCTAGAAAGCGGACGATATCTGAGTATGAGTTTCCGATCATGGGATCTGAGTATACGAGTATCCTCTACTGTCGAGCACAAAGAAGCATTCCCTATCAAAACTGCGATTCAACTAGAAAAACCATGATATGTTATTTTTGCTTTGTAAACTGATAAAAAAAATAACATATAAAACTTTCTTTTAACACTGTAAATTAATCAATGTAAAACTTTAACTCAGAATTTTATCTATATAATATCTGTATCTGTATAAGACATTAATAACGTAAAGTTGCTATATTATTGGGAGTACAAATTAGTTCGGTCTGTTTTTTTGTGTATTTATTTCAAAACAAAATGAATGAACAGATCAATTAAAATATTGTCCATCGCTGCCTACTACTTTTTTCCATCTCTCAAGCAATTTTTGAATTCCATCTCGAAAAAATGACTCGTTTTTAGAGGCGATCCAATTTTGGAACCAATTTTCGATTTCTGCGAAAGAAGTGAATCAGTGACTTGCTGCATCCTTCGGAACAACCAGTAATCAGAAGGAGCAATGTCCGGAGAATACGGCGGGTGCGATAAAACATCCCATTTGAGCGTTTCCAAATATTTTTTTACGACTTTAGCGACATGAAGTCGAGCGTTGTCATGAAGAAGAATAACTTTATCATGTCTTTGCTCGTATTTCGGCCGTTTTTCTTGCAATGTACGGCTCAAACGAATCAATTGTAGCTGATACCGATTGCCTGTAATGGAATCGTTAGGTTTCAGCAGTTCATAGTAAACAAGACCCTTTTGATCCCATCAGATACAGAGCATGATCTTCGAACCATGACCGTAGTGTTCGACCGTAGTGTTGATGTTGAGGTCGATGGCAACGATTGACCGAGCTTAACATAGTATTTTTTTCTTCTTAGGGTTGTCGTAGAATATCCACTTCTCATCTCCAGTCATAATCCGATGCAAAAAAAACCTTTTCTCTGTTGTCTTTGAATCAGCTGTTCGCAAGTGAAAAAATCGCCTTTCAACGTCTCTTGGTTTCAGTTCATAAGGCAATTTCCTTGTTTTTGAATCATTCCCATGATTCTCAATCATACAGAAACAGCTTGTTGAGTTACCCTCAATGATTCTGCAAGCTCCTCTTG
>NW_012130100.1:2073338-2075728 GCF_000143395.1 Atta cephalotes | reverse complement strand
TCTCCATCCTTGAAACATCGATATCATTCCCTACATGATTTATCAGTTGGAGTAATGTCACTATAAACTTCGACAAGCATTCGATGCTTCAGCCGTACTTTTCTTCCAATTAAAGCTGAAATAAAATAGCTGATTTTCTAATCCGATGACGCATAGATTTTTCTTGTCTTAGTGTCGCTTTTGGTAGAGATTGGACTACTTCAGCTGAAAATGTTGCAAATGCTGTTTAATTCTTGAAAAGGTTAATAATAGGATCTTCAACGTCAGTAAAAATCGATTGTCTTACGTGATGAATGTTGAAGAATCTTGGTTAAGGATCGTTTTTCTTTTCTGTATTTTGATGCATTACGATAGTTGGTTCCTGATTCTCAATTAATTGATGATCGGTCACGTAAGACAAAATCCTCGTCTATGAATATATTTTTGTCATATGAACATATTCCAGTCTTCTTGAATCCATTAATTATATTATTGGGAATTGAAGCCAAAGGCCAAGCAAATTTGACAATCCCAGAAATATCATAAATGGACATGATTTTTTCAGAATTATTACGCATTCAGTACTTGTGCAACAGCACAATAACGGTTCATAGACACTGACAGTTAATGGCTGCAAGCGATAGGTGCAATGAAGAAAAAAAGAAAGCACTATGACCCCGTTAGATTTTATTTTTTTCAATAATGTTTATGTCGATATGTGAAGAATGATTGTCAAGTAATAACAAAACTGGCTCAGACGGAGTTGGTTTCATATTTTTTATGAAGTGATCCATATATATCAAAAACTCAGTTGCTGTTCATCCAGAACTATTTCCTGCTCCAATTGATTCTGGTGGATCATCTCGGATAAATAAGTCTTTATATTTAAGATGCGGGAAACATCGGTGGTATAGTGTTTCCCGATGCATTAACTGACATTTCAACGGTAATGTACCGGCGTTCAACTGATATTATAGAACCTATTTAATGCTTTCTTAGCAACTATTTTTTTTTGGCTTTTGAACAGTTAGTAACGCCGGTTTCGTCTACAAAAATTTCGTCTCCCAATTTTTGGATTGTGGTAAATTATATTTAAGCAATATAATACCAAGTTTGGAAAAGAAATGATCAACGTTATGTTTATTAAACAAAGTAGCTCGATTAAAACTTGTTCCTTCAGAAGTCCTTATTGAAAGTCTTGGATTTCTCTTTAAAAAAGCACTTAATCAATCAGAGCCAGCCATCTTTGTGCCAAGAAGGTGGAATGTTTTTAAGGTTAAATTTTATCGCACATTCATAATTTTCTCACTTCTTGCGGTAGAAGACCAAAATAAATTGAAGAGTATTTTAAAAGATATTCTACCATAATGTTTTCTTGTTCTTCGTTGAAAATTAACCTTATTTTCTTGTAACTTATTGTAGCCTCTTGTCCAGTTTGAAGTTTTTTAACAAATCTTGACAGAGTCATGTGACAGATATTGAAATCTCTGGCGACAGTTTTTATCTTCTTGTATAACAACTTCAGCAGCCTTACGCATAACCTCAATAGAAGTAATATTCCTTCCGATCTTTCGTTTACATGTTCACATCCTAAAACACAGCAGAAACTATTTACACATTTGCAGTGAGACAAATAATTACAAATAGTTGCAGTGAGACAAATAGTTACGGTCACAATACGCCCCAAGTTACAATAACAACTAGCCTCTGTTGATACATGTGGCAATTCGTGAGATTCTGTTTATGTGTTGAAATAGTCTAATAAATCTATTAATGCAGTATGCTCTTAAATGTTATTTGATCCATAAGAACGAAATAAATGATATCGACATTAAATAATTGAAATAGATAAAAAAATAATGACCGAAAAATATTTACTTTACGTATGTGATTAGGCTTGATTGCAGCTATACGATTCACTGCCTTCGGCAGACACTACCGAAGTGCACGGAATGGGGTGATCGACTCACACAGCGAAGACAATTGAAAACACAATGCCCCTTTTCATTTTGAAGATATAATCATCGGAACAACTTACCTCCGGAACTATCAACCCTAATCTCCCTTTTATAACTTTAAAGTTATAAAGAAAACAAAATTTACAAAATTTTTTTTGTTTAACAATACTCCCAACACCTGTAATTTTTTCAAATTTTTAATTTTTTTTTATCAAATTAAAGAATATTTTTTTACAAGATCAACCATGTGTAATAAAATTACATTACGACATTTCATTTTCAAGATTTAATTATTAACGCTTCCATATATGCGCTATCCTTATCATATATGTAAGTAATTGTCGTTGGAACAATAAGATATATGAAAAAATGTCTTAAATAAAATTTGTATAATTTTTACACATGTCTGTATTTAGATTTTATAAATATATATTTTTAAGATATAATATATAT
>NW_012130100.1:2067945-2071644 GCF_000143395.1 Atta cephalotes | reverse complement strand
TATATATATATATATATATATATATATATATATATATAAACAATTTAACAAAATGTACAAAATATGATTATGACAAAACTACTGCACTGACTGAACGTGAAACTGCTATGTGAATATTCTTATATTGTCTATTTGTTATCTTGAATGTAACTTATTTTGAATGTATACATAAACTTATACCATAAATTACCGCCCAATTATTATCTAATCACCTATTATTAATGAACGCATTCAGCAGTAAAGAGCACTACGGAATTATCCGCTGAATAGCATACTTTCCATATCACTCCCTCAATATGTTGCGGGAGCGGACATCATCCTATTGAGCGGAAATTTTTTTTCATAAACTTCGATTCGACAATATCCTCGTTCAGTCAAATCACAGACTAGGCATTTACAATTGTGTCAAGATCAAGCAGCATTTCAACAAATTTCACGCCTTCTCCAAGTAGCCTTCCAATGAATTGCACTCCTTCTACTTCGTGTCCATATTCGAACGCAAGATCTTCGCCATTGTCCAATCTGATTGCTGCTCATTTATAGAATTGGATATCGATATTAATAATTCTAATTGCACGTTAGAAAATGAATATTTAAACGATAGGCCGAGTTCAAGTTTCATCAAAAATGTCAGATTCAGTTTCAGAACATTGTACTGCATTAAAAAAATGATCAAAAAAAGCGAGATTCAAAGGAGGCTTACAATGTGAGAAAAAAAATTGGTTGCAATTGAGGAGAAAGAAATAAAAGCGATGGAACAGTTAACAAAGAAAATAATTCGATTCAAAGAGAAAGAAACGAACTTTTAAAACAATTTCTTACGAAAATGTAACTATGTAATGTTATTAATAACAAATTTTCATTTTTACATACATATTTGTTTACTTTGTATACTTTATTTACTTTGTATACTTTAACCTTATTTTCCTTATTTTATATACTTAATTTATAAATTATTTGCAATTTAATTTCTTCTGTCAACTACTTCGAGCTATAGATTAGATAGATCTTTAGATGTTTCCAGTCGCAACAATAAGATATATGAAAATTTATATTAAAACGATTCAAAGCCAAGTTTAATCTTTGGAAATGATTATCAATCCGCTTAAGTTATTAGACTTTTATTAGCATCTATAAGTTCAATATATCTTGCACTTACAAACGTGGTGCAACTTCGTAGCGTGTTCGCAGCTAATACTTTCTCTATTCGGCAGGATTTTTTTCTTTTACAACGAGGATTCGTCTGGCCTTAAAAGAAACGCAACAGAAAATGTGTCTTTACGCGGTCACTTCTGAGGACAATATAAAATCTCGAAACCGATAGTTGGGCGCCAGGCACAAGTGAGCGTGCCACTCTTTATCAAAATTAATCGGGATATTCTCCACACGATATTCCACAGAACTACGAACATCTCGTAACCAGCAACTCAAGCTCGAGAATGGAAGAGGGAGCGGTTCGCGGTCGAGAATAGAGAATTCATTTGGAGAAACGAATAGAGCGACGGCAATAAATCACATAATAATTAAATTTAATAATTAAAAAATTTAATAATTCATAATAATAAAAAATAATAAATATATTTTGCTAATCTCCGATTCTCGTTCATACTCGTCGACAAAGTCGACGATGACAGCGTGCGATCGAAATGCGTTATTTTAGCCTCGCATGTGCCCCGATACGCTCTACGCGGTGCGTATTAATTACACTAACTTTCAATGGCACGAGCTCACGCCACGTAAGAATACTTCTCGCAAATCGCATAAACAATAGTTCGACGCTTTAATAGCCGAGATAGGAAACGGTTACGGTGCTATCACCAACGGCGCGAACTCATGCTCGTCCTCGAATCGTCTTACAGAATGTCGGAAAGAGATAAAGAACACGCAGACACCACGATGCAAAGTTCCAATACAAACAAGAGAAATCAGTATGCAATAAGACTTAACGAAAATGACTAGGCTGTGGCTTAGGCGGACGCGGAAAATGACTCTCCCGAAAATCTTATAACGAGTCATCGCGGGATATGGCGCGCTTAGACACAACTAAACCTGACGCACAGCAATTCCGCGTGCGTTTCACATATAAAATCCAACAATGATAATTACACGCATCTCCCGGGCAAATCGGCGCCCTTACAATTTCCTGGCGCTCGTTTCACCCCATTGATCCTCTTCTCAAATCTTCGGCTCGCTCTCCAGGATCTTTGGCATCCTATATGCCTTTGACGTCCCTCATCTGTATGTCGTTCGTTCGCCACAATGCCGGGCGCTGATTCTTCCAGGAGCACGCAGTGATCGCTGTCCTTATCGCATTTAATTGGCCCGCCGTGTCGTCCACGTATCCTATGTCCTGGCGTGCGGAATTCGACTGGTTCGCAGCGTTTCCTTCGGCCACTTAGGAGACTCTGCTAGATTTTTGTTTTGCGGAAGACCAAACTTTGATTCCTCTCAGGGGAGGTCTCCGCAAGCTCCGTTGTGGGATCTCTCGCCGACACTTGGGCGTAGAGTGGCCATCCCCTCACAAGAGCGACTGCTCTTGTGATCCCTTCGCCATGCGCCTGTAATGTGGTGTGATAGAACATGTTTCGAACTAAAGCGAAAATATCGAAATATGGAGCGATATAACCTGTGTGCTACCCGTCTTGTAGGATGCTGGGCGCCCCGGACAATCCGTCCTCAATCGCTCCTCTCCCGACTCTCGGACTGGCCGTCTTCTCTCTTCTATGGTTCGGTGAGATGACGCAAAATTCACAAGATCATAAGGGGAAGTCGTCAAATATCCTAATAATATAAAACTAATAGTATGCTAGTGCACAAAAGAACGATAGACCGATGCAGAAAATCTGCGGGACATAGAAATAAACGAGACAAACACGAAATAGACGAGACAACTGTAAAAAGATACGTTCGCCTTATAAAAAGTAAAAGGACTCAGGACGCCAGAGTTGCGCTGTTCGGCCGGATCTTGTGACTCTTGGAAAAACGTCATGTCACAATCAAATAAAAACGCTAATAACTGAAGCAGAAATAGAATTAAAAGAAAATATATAAAAATTATTACTGGACAACATTTTTCACTACAATTGGAGTTGGAAGTAACAGAAGAAACCTATCTCGATTATCAAGAATTTTATAAACTACATAATTCTGAAATAATTGGAGATAATGAACAAGCATAGTGTGAAAAATAATAGAATTGAGTTGCAAAATACAGCTAATGATTTTCTGAAAACAGTGAAACCACTTATCGAACAGTTCTGAAATTGTTTTTAATTCTGATCAAAGTGATTTCCAGGATTTGGAAATTCATTCTGGAAGGTCATTGTCTAATGAAGGAGTAAAGAAAATAGAGTGTGTTATGCAATCTATATCATCAATAACACACTCATACACGATGCAACCAATAATATCGTGTAATGGAAATTTGCTGTTTATTTATTGTATTGAAAGAAACTAATGGTACAATATATTCGGATCAAAAGTATGAGAAATCCTATTTACACAAATAAATGTTATTGTAAAAGCATCAAAATCTGGTAAAATGACTTCAGGTAATTAAATAAATTTCCTTTTCATTCACTTCTTCACTTCCAGATACTGTTATTAAAAAATAAATATAAATTTAATATAATGGAATAATATAAACGGAATAATATATTATATATATATATATATATATATATATATATATATATATAT
>NW_012130100.1:2054268-2067073 GCF_000143395.1 Atta cephalotes | reverse complement strand
TAATATATATATATATATATATATATATATATATATATATATACATATATTCGTATACTCACCGCGAAAGCTAACCCACGCTAAACCATAATGCCACGCTTAAACCGTCCTTACAAGAGTTGGCTTAGAAGCTGGCCCTACCGTGAAGTGCGGAGATCCTCAAGGTGCTCCTGGACCAAGCGTACCTGGAGTACCGGTTCTCAAAATCGGAGCGCAGCCGAGACACCTCCACCTTCGCCACCATTGGTTTCGCTGGCTCTACCTGTTCACCTAAGCGCGTTAGAGGTAATATCTCCTCCTTCTTCTTCACCTTTCCTTGAACTCCTTCACCTCCTCGAACTCCGTCATCCGCGTTTTCAGACGCTCTAACGGAATGAATTTTCCCTGACACCCCTCCGCTAACTCTCGATTCATCCGTCATCTCCATCCCATTTTCCCCCAGAGGAACTCCATCTCCGATGAACTTCACGAACAGCGTGGAGTTCCTAGAAAAAATTTCTTTACTACCATCGAAATCCTATTTCCGCATTCAAGAGAGTGACTCATTTGAATCATTCGTCAGACAATTCCCGCGGATTACCACATCTATTCGCGAAGGGACCTTTACGGTCCCTCATTATTTTGATTCAGACGAAATTCAACATGGAATTACCGGCCAACCTCCCCGTTCTTGTATTTCGGTATTTATTCTGAATTCCGCCAATCCTTATTTAGTTCCGGTAGAATTCTTTTTCAATTTCTTTCCTCCTTCTTCCGTTACTATTCAAGAAATAAACAAAAACCAATATGCTCTGCTTGTCCTGAATTCTCATTCTCTGGCGATTTAATCCAACTAACATGCATAAAATTTAAATAATTGTTAAATAGTCGTCAAATGTTAATTAGCTAATAATGATTATCGCGTCGATCTATAATATGTAAATTATATAATATATAAATTAGTTTATAATAAATCAACTTATTAAGATATAACTTTGTTCTTTATCTTTTTCGATTGATAATGGTCAGGAATAATAATAATTTTAAACAATAATAATTTTACTTTCTCGCTTTAATTTTAAAATCCTAAAAACCTCATAGTTGTTTAACCTTGCTCTTTTCAGAGATCGCACGTGGTCCATTTTCGAGTTAAAGGGAATAGATTCCTTGACTCGAAATTCGGACCGACAATCGCATCGCTCGTAGGAAACAGGTATCATAGCGTCCTTTCGAGACGTTGACCCATATTCCGAGGCGAGCATGAAAAAAGTGCATTTGACTCGCGATACTCACCTCTGTGCGGATACCTGTGAGACAAGAATCTGATCGTGTCCAGATATCCTCACCATTCCCGCTCCTCTTCTCTCCAGTAGGATCATAATTTTATAATCTCCATGGGTTTGGGACGTAACAGACTAAGTAAATTTGGGGGCTCAGTCGAAATTTTAAGTGCGATCTTTGTGAGCAGGTATGAATACGAGGTCTACATCTAACAAAAGTGAAGTTAATAATCTTTATAAAACCGCTATAGAGAATCAAGACAAGTCTAAACACAATAATCTTACAATACACACATCCACTTTTGCATCCTCTTATTTTATCCATAAGCAAATTTACTTTTCGCTAAATAACTCCAAGATTGACTAAGATCTTTAAAATCCTGACTAATACACTTGTCTCTGACGCTTCCGAGGATATCATAATTCAACCGGCAAAGAAATACAATTGAGTATACTCCTAAGTATACTCCTCCTCAAAAGAAAATAGGACAATGGCGAATCCGAATCTATTCGGTACATTAAAATACGCGGTCAAACCCGTCCCTTTTTTCGATGGTAAAAATATTCCGCTAATACTTTATTGAGAAATGTGAGGAAGCAAAATCCATGTTGCCTGCGGAAGCTGAATCTCAATTCATAAAATTTATTAGAAATATGGGCGAAGCTGTACAATTCAAGACCAAGATTTTGACAGCGTATCTCAACTAACAAAATATCTAGAGCAAGTTTATGACCATCAAAAAATATTTATCAGTTGCAAGGAGAATTAAGTAATATCTATCAAAAGAACGAGGAAGTTACTTACGCGATAAAATTCTGGGGAAATATTAAAAGCACATAAATTTTCTTCCTAATCGAGACATCAACTATCATTAGAGAAGGATATATAAATGTTTCATTAGAGAACTAAAAATCGGAGATCGAACAGAGAATAGCGAGAAATTTAAACGTTCAAGAAATCATAGCTGATGCTTTAAGAATAGAAAGGGAGCTACACAATGACAGATAAAGGCACAGCAGATAAAAATACTAGATATTAATAAATTACGAAACGTGTCAAATTTATAAGGAAGGGCATTCAGCCTCTAATTGCAGGAAAATAACTAATTTAGGAACTGAAATTTTAATATGTCAAATTTGTAAAAAACATGGGTATAGCGCCGATAAATATCGGCTTCACAACCCTCGAGCTCAATGATCTGTTAATGTAATAATATTATTATATAATATTACATATATATAATATTATATATAATATTATATATATTATATATAATATAATAATATTACACGGAAATAATATTATTCGTTAACTTTGTTCCAAATCTGGTCATAATGATAAATTTTGTAAAACAAATAATAACTGATAACAATAATCAGAATAAGCCCTCTATAATTTGTCAATGGTGTAATAAGCCAGGTCATTCGGCCAATAATTGTTGGAAAAAACAAAACGAGCAATGTAATTCGGAAAAGGCAAAAATTGTTTGTCAGATTTGCAATAATTTTGGACATGTCGCCAAGGATTGTCGATCTAAGATGAGACAAGATGCTACATCTTCCAGGCTCGCTATGTTGTCGCTATTGTAAAGAGCAAGGGCATCTCCTTGACAATTGTGAATTACGCATCGCAAGTAACAGAAGGCGAATAAATAATCAGAAAAACGATGGCCTCTCGAAGTCGGGTGTGCAACAGGAATCTGCACGGATCTCACACCTGCTATCGCCACAAAAAACTCAGGTAAACTCAGGTAGGTAAAAATGCGGCAGAAGTGCAATCGGTAACGATAAATCTCGACAAACATAGTCGCATGCCCCTATTCAGGTAAAACTTTGCTAATCCACTTCATGTATATATAACTTTTATGTTAGACACCGATTTAGGACCAAACATAATTAAAGAAAATTTTATCTCAAGAGATACCACTGTCAACCATAATAATAAGTATATTAAAATTAAATGGGATAATTGAATATCCTAATTACTAGTATATTTTGGAAAAACTTTACCACTTTTTGAAAATAAAATAACTTTTCATATTTGTTTTTATATATTGCATCAAACGTGATGCAATATATAAAAACTTCCAATCACACAATCAGGCATATTGGGTAATGATTTTTTTCAAACAGATTTCCTCAAAAACAGATTACGCGAAGGATATCTAGACATATCAGGAATTACTACACCCTTTTTTTCTTCAGAAACCATTACAGCATCTCCGCGAACAGAATCATTGTTTTATGTAAGAATAGAAAATCCCGAGATAAAAATAGGATACATCCCAAAAATAAAGGTAGGTCCATGGAATTTATTTAGGGGACACCATAGTAGAAAATATCTCTGGAAAAGTATTTCAAAACATTATAAATATTCTGCATGAAGAAGTGGAGGAATTATTTGATAACTATGAAGATTATCAAGTAGAGACTGCGAATGTGTCAAATTTGTGTATCCACAAAACAAGAGTATTGTGAGGTATTCAACAGCGACACAAACAATACTACGAGGGCAAGTCAGTAGTTCTTAGAAAATCTGTCAGAGGGCACTCGCAGTGTCATGTCACATTATTTTTTGATAAGTAGCATCTCTCAGCTGATTACTGTCAAATTTTTAGCGGAATTCATCGCGTGATTTCATTTCTGTAGACGATTAAAGCAGACAACCTTTGTATTTTTTGCAAAACGGAAAAAACGAGTTTCGTGCAATGATTAAACATCTACATATGAAAGGTTTAATGCCAAAAAAAGTCAAAGCCGAGTTGAATAATGTTCATAACACATCTGTACCAGCGTTTGACTATATACAATTGAGTGAATGAATTTAAATGTGATCGTACATCCACATGTGATGCACTTCGTTCGGAACATCCAATTGAGGCTGCTATGCCAGAAATCATCGATAAAGTTCACGATATTATTTTGACTGATCGACGAGTGAAAGTGCGCGAGTTTGTTGAGGCCACAAGCACAATGATTTCAATTTTGCACGAATAATTGGGTATGAAAAAGCTATCGGCAAGATGGATGCCGCATTTGCTCACTATGGATCATAAGTGCGACCGTGTGACGATTTTGAAACAATATTTGGAGATGTTTCTGTAATCCAGTTGAATTTCTGCATCGATTCATTACTGTGGAAACATGGATTCATTACTTCACACCCGAGATGAAGGAACAGTCAAAACAATGGACTTCATCTGGGTGAACCAGCTCCGAAGAAGGCGAAGACCGTAAAATCGGTCGAAAAGATGATAGCCACAGTTTTTTGGAATGCACGCGGTATAATTCATATCGATTATCGTCGAAGCAAACGATCAATGGTGATTATGCAGCCTTATTGGACCGTTTCAACAACGTTTTAAAGAAAAAACGTCCGCATTTGGCAAAGAAGAAAGTGCTCTTTCATCAAGACAATGCACGGGTTTACACGTGCACCGATGGTCAAATTCAACAAATTCCGCTGTGAATTGCTTCCTCATCCAGCATATTCACCAGATTTAGTCCCCTGCGACTATTTCCTGTTTCCAAACCTGAAGAAATGATTCGAAGGAAAGAGATTCACCACCAGAGAGTAGCTCATCGCCGAAAAGAGGCTTATTTTGAAGGATTGGACAAATCATATTATTCGGACGGATTGAAAAAGTTGGAAAATCGTTAGATCAAGTGTATCGACCTGAAAGGAGATTATGTTGAGAAATAATCTTATCTATTGAGAAAAATGAATCGACCAAAAAAAATATGTTTTACAATACTATATTTTTCTATAAATTTATTGACTTGCCCTCGTAAATGATAATATAAATGATAATGAAGATATAATGTCGAAATTAGATGATGGGGAAACTGCAATTGAGGAAAATGTAATAACTAACAAATTTGCCCAAAACAAGGGTGGGAATAAAATTAAAGAGGAAAATCAAGATATAAATTTAAATAAAAATTTCAATCTAGAGAAAGATTTTCAATCCTCCTCCTCTAGATTCCCAAATCCTTGGAGGGGGAAATTACCAAATCCTTCCTGACAATTTATCCAATTTCAAGATCCTTGAAGGGAAAAATTTCCAAACTCCTGAAAATTTGTCCAAATCCCTTTGGGGAGGGGGGGGGGGTTTCCAAACCTCTCCTGAAAGTTTAAATAATCTTAGAATTCCAAAGGAAGATTACCTCCATAATAAATTCTACTCCTGTTGATTGCGAGGAGGGAAGTAACCAAACCTACCTACGCAATACAACTCAATCTTATTTACAAAAATCGAAGAGAAAGGACACATCTAAAGAAAGAATAAAATTCCCAAGAGTTGGAACATTCACGAATAATAATAATGAAATTCTTATGTTACCTTGGAAGAACTTATGAAAAGAATACGATCACGTAATTCTAATGTCAAATCCTCTTACAATTACAAAAAGAAAAATAATCTGTCTTCAAAAATTCTTGCATCAACGCAATTCCAATCCCAAGAAATAATAAAAAAATTTATGCGCAAACGAAACAAAAGGAGAGAGCAGAAAAGGATAAAATACCGCTCGAATGTTTTACATTGTCAGAGAAATCTGATAAGAATAAACTTACAGAAATTGTGGAATTATTACGCTTGGAATATTTAAATGCACAAGAAGAGAAAAGCGTGATAAATCTTATATCTAATAGTCAAGACAGATTTCATATTCCTGAAAAAAGACTAACTGTAACTAACGTATTGCAGTATCAGATACCCACAACAGAAGATCGACCTATAAACACACAATAGATTTCCGGAGCTTCATAAAGAAGAAACAAATAAACAGGTCGAAAAATTGAGGGAGGTATCGTAAAACCTTCTTTCATCTTACAATATGAATAGTCCCGAAAAAAGAGGACTCGAAGAAAAACAAGAGATGGAGAATGATATTAGATTTTCGCGCTCTGAACGAAAATATTGTCGGAAACGCATATTCATTATTTAATATTATATTGTTAACATTTTAAATCAATTAGGCAGAACACGATATTTTTCTGTATCTTTTGGCTTCTGGATTCCATCAAATAAAAATGGATCCTGCGGACAGCCATAAAACTGCTTTTACAATTCCTTTCGGGCATTACGAATTCGATCGCATGCCCTTCGGATTAAAAAATGCTCCCGCCATCTTTCAGAGGTTAATGGATCTGATACTATCGCGATTACAAGGAATTATTTATTTATATTGGATGATATTGTCATATCTGCCGCATCATTAGAGGAACACGAAGAAAAATACAATCTATTAATAGATCGATTTAGTAGAGCTAATCTAAAATTACAGCCGAACAAATGCGAATTTTTGAAAACAGAAGTAACATATTTAGGGCACGTAATCAGCAAGGATGGAATCAGACCGGATCCTAAAAAATTAGACACCGTAAAGCATTTTCCGAAACCTCCGAAAAACATTAAATAATTTCTGGGATTAGCAGAATATCATCGCAGATTTATATTAAATTTCTCAAAATTAGCGAAACTGATAAATTTATTGAAGAATGACATGACTTTCAAATGGACATCTGCTCATTCTAGATATTAAAACAAAGATTATGTGAAGAACCTATTTTACAATACCTTGATTTTTCAAAATCTTTTATTTTAACAACAGCTTCTGGAATAGCCATGGGATCTTGTCATAAGGCGAAATAAATAAAGACCAATAGCGTACGTTTTATGAACCTTGACCGACAATGAATTAAAATATGATACATATGAAAAGGGTCAGTAATAATATATTGTGTTAAACATTTCCGACCATATCTATACAGATGAAAATTCACATTGGTCACAGATCATAAACCATTACTCTGGTTTAAGAATGCACAAGATGCAAATATGAGAATACTTCGCTGGAGACTAAAGCTCGCCGAATACGACTATGACATTGTATATAAAACAGATAAAAACCAATGTAAATGCTGACGCTGTATCAAGAAATCCTATAAATCTGGAAGAAGTAAAATATAATTAGTCCTAATAATAGATTCTGGAATCCTGATGATCCGAAAGAGAGAGAAATGATTTCTAAAATGAAACCGATAATAGAAGAAACTGATGAAGAAGAAGAGGACGAAAATTTTGAATTATATCTTTCCGACGACGAGAAAGACGAAGATCAGCTGCCTGACAGTAATTCATCCGACGAAAGTACAGACTCAATCATTCATACATGAGGAACTGTGTAAATCATCGAGATTATAAATAACCGAAGAAGAATTAATCCATGAGTCACCTAACTATAATAAAATATAAACCCAAAGTCAAACAAAGAATAAGAATGTTCATCGAGAAATCGCAGGAAGAGGAAGACGAAATCAAAGAAGTGGAAGATAGAAATGATCAATTAGACAAAGAAAGAAATATCGAAGAAAGTACTAACGATGAAGACGAAAGATCGGATAATCATAAAAACAACAACAACCAAGGTTTGAGAATAAAAATAACCAGACAACATAATAAATAGTCGCGATTTATTGTTTTTATGCAAGGATAATAGTAGAATAGATAGGCCGGTTCTAATCCACTTAGTGCGTATACGTATATGCGGTATATGTGTGTGTGTGTGTGAGAGAGAGTCAAGGAGAGGGAGCACATAGACGTTAGGATCCCACGAAGATGACGTCAGAGGGAGAGGATGAAAGCGGGTCAAGGCTGGGGAAGGAGATACTTCTCCCTCTCGCTCTCATCCGTTGCGTTTTCTTTCTAACCCGTTGTCCTCTCTCTCTTCACTCGTGTAGGATGCAGTCCTTTCTGTCCCATTCGTGCAGCCCTATACTTATTTCTTGCGCTCTCTTTTCTTCCCGTTACGTTGTCCTTTCTTTTCTTCTTTTGCACAGGATTTTATTAATATAGATATATATATATATATAGATATAGATATGATATTTATGATTTTTAATGATACGACTTAGAAATTAATTATGATAATATTTTTATGAGTTTTTAATAATATATCCTACTAACACTAATTAATAATATTCCTTTTTATCAATATAATACAAATGGCCTAGCGCACTTTCTTTTTAATTAATCAATTCAATATTAAGATATGAAGAAGAAGTGGCGAAGATATTAAGGATAAAATTACTTAATAAGAAAAAAATAATTTTAGAAGAAAAGAATATATATTTTAATATACATTTATTTATCGTGTAATACTGTATGTACGATATAATATAAACCATAGATTATTAGTTCACATTCTATAATAGAATTTTTATCATAAATTTTGTATAAAGTGTTTGCAGCATCACTTTTATTAGTAATACAATTTTGTCTTAAAAAACACACAATAATACATGACACAACAAAATATTCGAATTTCTTATATCGTGTATATATTGATTCATAGAATACATGTTCAACACATTGGTCAAGTTCAAATAAAAAAAGCGCAGTTGTTCCATGTACAAGCATGTGTCATTTAATGTTAACTTTACGTTATTCATATTATATATTTTAACAAGTTCCACATTTAGATCTTGAATTGGTGATGATGATGATAATGACTGTTGACTGTATTAATCGCTCGATTTGCACGCCTCTCGATGAACGTCTTCCACGTAGCATGAGGTATGAACATGAGGTTGCCTCGATTATCAATCGCAATGTGCACATGAGATACAGATTCTACAACGATATCCAGAAATTTGTATGCTGTCCATGTCAATGCATATTTCCTCATCAAGATACAAGGCATGTAATGAGGCATTTAAAGATGTACTAGACGATATTTGAGAAAATGCGCTTTGAAAAAGAAGAAAACATGTAAATAGTTTTACAAAAATACATAACGTATAATACGTATAATACATATAATACGTATAAGTATATTCGGTATCCTTATCGTTTACGGCGTCTAGTTATATCCTCTAATCACATCGATAAAAAAATCGATCAATCCACGATTGATTCATGATGACATCGATTGCTAAGCGACGCATGCGTCACGCGTAATCGACCGAAAAATTATCAGATCATCATGGCCGCTCTAACTGTCTCGTCGATTGCACTTATCTTGTCTCGTGGAAAGGTATTATTACCGCGCTACCGCTAAGATCCTTTCAGCTGTGAAACATGTTCGCCCGCGCTCGAGACATATTTAATAAAAGTTTGGAAAGTTTATTATTTTCTCGACCAAGTGCCCTAGAAGCATTAATACCGCGGGAAACGCTTGGATGGTGATCCGTGGCCGCGCCATTACGAGTTCATCTCGCGCGCAACAAGATCGCCAATATTTCTTTGGTTCTTCGAGCCGGATTCTCTCAAGTATTTGACCTCAGTAAAATGGCGAGCAGCAATTTGGCAGTCAGATAAGGGTATCTTATCGAGACGGGACAAGCGTCGCAACATCAGCAATCAGTGCAAGCGTCACATCAGCGGCAGCACACAATTCATAAAGCAGTCGCAAGGCCCGCATCTAAGCATCAGAGACGCAGCCCGGTTCATATTACGTCGTATCCTGACGAAGAATCAACATTTTACGAACGAAATCCTGTCGACGGCGGAAAACAAGGCCCAATCCAGACGACATGCAACGGAAGTCATCCCTCAACGATGCATCATCTGCGAGAGGAACATTTCCGTCCAACAACATTCGACAACTGGAAGTCGAACATCTATCGCATCCCCTCCTAGGATTAATTGCGTGCGTAACAAGGTAAGGAAGACCATTGTCTCCATTGCCAACCAAGCCGCAAGTTCTCTCCGCCACGTCCGTTGCGTGCGCATTTACATTCAAGATGGTCGACTAACCAGAAGCGACGATACTTAAGCGACAGCGCGCGACCATAAAATAATCATGTACGCGTATCAGAACTTATGTAAAGTCAATCGCCGCCCGTCAATAGTGGCTCAACTCGAAGAGCGGAAGGCGAAACTCGAGCAATATTGGGCGGAATATAACGATGTGCAATCGCATAGAATCTAGAATCATTAGATGAGTCCGAAGGCTGTGATCGAGACGGACTTCGAGGAAACGTTTTGCGTTATGCGATAGAATCCGCGAGCTCATTTCCCTTTCGCCGAGCGAGCATCCATCTTTTCCTCTTCGCCGAGCGAGCGTCCATCTCATCAGCGTTCTCCTCAAGTGTTCGCGAATCAGATAGTAGTACGCACATTCGGTTGCCTAAGCTAAATCTACCAACATTCTCCGGCAAATATGATGAATGGTTCCCGTTTTTCGATACATTCAACTCGGTTATCCATTCCAACGCCTCGCTCTCAAAGATTTCAGTATCTACGAGCGTCACTCACCGGCGATGCAAGCGCTGTAATTAGTTCATTGGAATTGTCGGACGCTAATTACGATGTCGCATGGTCAATCCTTAGGGAGCGGTGATTGGATAACAAGCGCGTGATTGTTCAAACTCACGTCAGTGCTATATTCGATTTGCCGACTATTACAAGGAAAAATGCAGTCGAGAATGCGCTCAGAAGACTCTCTGACAGCGCCACAAAACATTTGTACGATCTTCAGGCATTGAAGTGTCCCACGATGCACTGGGATGATCTTCTCGTTCACCTTCTAATCTTAAAACTTGATTCACTCACATTACACGAATGATGAATCTCATTAGCGGGCAACGAGCTGCCATCGCTTAAACAGCTGTTAGATTTTATTGCTCATCGATGTCAAGTGCTCGAGTCTATCACAAGAGCTGGCTCCACTTCCGCAAGGAAGGTCGAGGCAAAATCGCAACCAAATGCTAAGCGGTCATCGTGCGCGGCTACCATTAAACCTAAATGCAACTTCTGTCAAGGAGAACATGTCATTTATTATTACAAAAACTTCGTGGCACTTCCAGTTATCACAAAGGGTCACAGAAATTCGCAGTCGCAAACTCTGCGTCAATTGCTTGCGCTCCTTTTCTCATACATTAAGCAAATGCACTTCCGGTCAATGCAAGGTAAAGCATAATACACTGCTTCATATACCCTCAGCCGCGGACCCATTGACAATACCGATAAAGAAGTTGCACCTAATGCAACTTCTCCCCCCTCCTTTCTAGCGAATTATACTTCAGAATCATCAAATAGCGAAGAAGCCATGCTTTCGACTGCGGTTGTGCTCGTCTGCGACAGCGACGGTTCGCGCAGGGCGTGTCGAGCCTTGTTGGATTGCGGATTGCAAGCGAACTTCGTAGCCAAGAAATTTGTGAAAGCTCTCGGTTTAGAAACGCGTTTCATTAAATGTCTCGATCTCCGGCGTCAATGGCATGGTAACCTCGTCCAATCACGTGGTTAGAATCAAATTACAATCGCGACTCAACTCGTACACCGCGGCTATCGAATGCATCGTTACTGATAAAATTCCGGCGGTTTCTTCGGCGCGGGACAAATTTATTGAGAATACAAATAAGTTTCCGCCGTTTTTTATTAAAAATTAAGCTCTTATTGAAAGAACGATACATAATGTTTTATTCAAAATAATAGCCATCGCTAGCCATTACTTTTTCCCTTTCTGGTAGCATGTGGGTGCGTCGAAAGAACGCTTCATCTTTTGAGGCTATCCAATCATCGATACAATTTTTGGTATCTTCATATGATGTGAAGTGCTGCTCAGACAGGCCATGCATCATCGATCGGAACAAGTGATAGTCGGAAGGAGCAATGTCTGGAGAATACGGCGGGAGGGGAGGGAGAGAACTTCCCATTTGAGTGTTTCTAAGTAGGTTTTGACCGGCGCCGCAATATGTAATCGAGCAGGAGAATAATTTTGTCATGCCTGAAGTAGTAGTGGGTGCATTTTTCCTTGAGTGCTCAGCTCAATCTCATCAATTGTGTTCAGTAGAGAGTAATGGTGTCGTTCGATTTGAGCAACTAATACACGACACCAAGCTGACCCCACCAAATACACATGAGTTTTTTCCATGAATATTCGGCTTGGCTCGATGTTGAAGCATGGCCAAGTGATCCCCATGATTTCCTCTTTTTTATGTTATCGTATTGGATCCATTTTTTATCACCAGTGACTATACGAATGCAAAAAACCCTTTCATTTATGCTTGGCAAGCAACATTTCACATGTGAAAAATCGGCGTTCTCGGCTTCAGTTCATATGGAACCCAATTCCCTTGCTTTTGAATCATTTCCAATGATTTCAAACGATATGAAATTGTTGAGTCACTCCTAATGTAAGTCCAAGTTCTTTTTGCGTTTGGCACGAATCTTCATCCAATAATGCTTCCAATTTCGCGTCTTCGTATACTTTCGGCCTTCCGCTATGTTCTTTGTCTTCGATGTCAAATTTACCGTTCTTAAACTTTTGAAACCACTCACGATAACTTTTCTCACTTAAGGCAGCATCACCATATGGGCTCATGGATTGCTTCTACAAGCAATCTATGAGCCTCAGCTGCAGATTTCTTCAAATTAAAGAAGTAAATCAAAAGTTCCCACAAATAACACTTATTCGGTTCAAAACTCGACATTTTCGTACAAAAAAAATATATGCTAATATAAAATCGCTAATATTTCAAGGTTATGGTGGATGTCCAATCTTACGATATGTCGTTTATTAGTGGCGCCGTCTTTTGC
>NW_012130100.1:2044272-2051560 GCF_000143395.1 Atta cephalotes | reverse complement strand
CACACACAATAAAAAACAAAAAAAGGTATAAACTATAAAGTTTCTTATGTTAGCAAAATGAAACATATATAATAGTAATTGAATATAATAAAATAAAATATATATATGTATACATATATATGGTATTTGCGTTAAGTTGTCTAATAAGAAACACGAAAGAATTAAGGAAGGGGTTTTTGAAGTCGCCAATTATTCCTTTCTGTTTCTTACAGATATGACGCAATAATATATACGAAATTAATAAGGAGTACGAAGGATTTAAAAAAGAAGTTTTGCCTTGTTCCTTCTTACTTCTTTCCAATATATCTCAAGATGCATATAAGTAAAAAGTTTAAGTGTGAATCCTCCAGTCCCCTAAGATGGCATACAGCCTAATAAACCCATCGAAGAAAAGAACCGATTTAGATTGCAAATATTGTGTAACACGAACCCCAATATTTGTCTAACACAGGGAATGTTACGTTCAGACTCCACAGTTTTTTCTTCGATTAAAATTTTTGTCATCACTATAAAAGTTATTAACAAGTAACATCGGTAGACTATCTGTTTCTACCATAGGGAGTTACAATAGTGACGAGCCGAATAACATTCATCTTTTTAAGATTAATAATCCACTCGGGACGAAGTTGTTTGATTAAAAATTTAAACGAAGCCGAATAGACGAATTTTATCCTGAAGAACAGAAGAAGTAAGTAGATTAAGAATTACGAAACTGAAACAGCAGTTGTCGGTAATAAATGACACATGTGGCTTTAAATTATTGAACGGCAAACGGTCGATGAAAGTCTTAGACACATATCCCAGTATCCCATTTTACAACCGATATTTTTAATTCTAAATTCTAGATCAGTAACATATGCTCGGCATCACTCACGAACAATCAGATAATCAAGCTTCGACACGAAATTCTGCTGGTCCGCAACCATATCGCTTCACTGATCTTAGTGATGAGCCGCGATCAGTTCGATCGAACGATCTTACTCATTTATTATGTGCCTCAAGTGACTCAAGTGACTCAAGTGACCGAAGTCTCCAAATCGCTGGTCAACTCTCCCCTTGGAGCCCTTGGACACTCACGGATCGGACTTTTGACAGTTACTCTCAAAAGCCTAACCTTGCAGAACAGCAGTAAGTTTTATCTCGACATATATATATATATATACAGGGTGTACCAGAGTTAGCGCAGGAGCCGGCACGTACATATTCCTCATGAAAAAGTAAATCGAAAATGTTAATTGCAAAATCTTAACACAATAGTTTTCAATAGTTTTCAAACGGTGAGCATTTGAAAATAACCAACCACAGGGCATGAAATTCGCACCGTCAGGAGCGGCGCAACTAAGCGGTCGGCCGCGCAAACGCTTTGACGGACGTATCGCTGAACGATGTCGAGTATTACAAAGTTTCGTGAAATTTCTATATTAACTACTGCCGTATTCTTAAATTGAGTCCAATTTAATTGATGAAAAGTAATGAAGAAGTAATCAATTGCAAATTCGATAAATAAATAAATTTATAAATAAAATCAATATTAATTAAATAATCCAAACAAATAACGTTCAAAATATCAATTGATAGATTAGAGATCATATCTCCTCCTTCATCTCCCTCTCAAATTCTTTCATCTCCCCTTTGAATTCCATTACTCGCGTTTTCGGACGCTCTAACAGAATTTTTCCTGATACCCCCTCCGCAACACCTGATTCATCTGTCATCTCCATCCCATTTTCCCCCAGAGGAAATTTTCCCCCTCCGTCTCCGACGAACTCCACGGACAATGAATTCCTAGAAGTTTCTCTATTACTATCGAGATTCTATTTCCACATCCAAGAGAGTGACTCATTTGAATCACTCGTCAGGTAATTTCCGTGGACTACCGCACCTATTCCCGAGGATCTTTACGGTCGTCCCTCATTATTTTGATCCAGATGATCCGGCATGGAATTACCGTCCAATCTCCCCGTTCTCGTATTCCGGTATTTATTCCGTCTCTTATCTAGGTGGAATTTTTTTTCAATCTCTTTCCTCTTTCTTCCATTATTATCCAAGAAATAGAACAAAAATCAATGTGCTCTGCTTCCCTTGAATTTTCATTCTGTAACGATTTAATCCAATGCATAAAATTTAAATAATTGTTAAATAGTCATCAAATGTTAATTAGTTAATAAATATTAATTCGATTATCGCATCGATCTGTAATGTGTAAATTAGTTTGTAATAAATAAACTTATTAAGAAATAATCTTGTTTTTATCTTCTAAGGAACAATAATAATTTTACATCTTTCTCTCGTTCATTAATTTAAAATCCTAAAAAACCTCGTAGTTGTTTAACCTTGCCCTTTTCAGAGATCGTGGTCCATTCCTGAATTAAAGAGATTAGATTCTTTAACTCGAAATTCTGCGCGTATGTATTACTCGTAGGAAATAGATGTCATAGTGTCCTTTTGGGACATTGACCCATATTCTGAACGAGCACGAAAAAGGTACGTTCGACTTGCGGTACTCGCCTCTGTACGGATACCTGCGAGACAAGAGTCTGACCGCGTCCTACCAAATACCCTCATCATTTCCATTTCTCTTCTTTCCAATAGGATCATAATTTTAAAATCTCCACAGGTTTGGACGTAACAATTGTATATATACGCACAAAAAGGATTTAGTAATATTAGTTAAATATTAGTTGCTGTTTCTGCTAAACTTCTGTTATTACTAAAAGTTGGCTATTGAAGATAAAATATAATTGCGACATCCAACTTTATTAATTAAAATTAAAAGCATATTTAACATGAATAGTTAAGTAAGTGACAGTTATTCCTCACTTAGTCGCGTAAACATTCCATTTGCAATTGTCTCTAAGATACCGTCGGTCGCCTGCGCTACTTGCGCATAATATTATATTTTGACTGGCTACGTTTACACCGTGCGCTTAGTCCATAATCTATATGATACGTGTTTTTCTTTAACTTACATTGTAAACAAGGACACTTACTGTACAAGCTGCGGCCTAATACCGTGTAAGTGTAGCCACTGTATGCATGCTCATTGCATCTATCGCAGTCTATTTCTTCTCTAGTACAATTAATTGTAAAACACGTGTTATATTACACTGTTAATTGTAAAAAAATTACAATTAACGAAATTACAATTAACAGGTACGTTACATGTAACTTTGAGTCTATATCAAAAGTTTATTTCATGTATTAAGGATCCTTTAACATAAGCTAATACAATATAATAAACTTTTTTTATGTATATATAATAAGCTTTCTTATATTTTCATTATATGAACAGTATATACAGAAGCGTTAATAGTTCCCTTTACATCTAATGCACCTCATCTTGTATGAGAGCAGCAACATAAAGCTTGAGAATGCCACATCGAGAGAAAGCATGATTAAAGAAGGGGTGAGACGAGGATATATGTCATATAATCATTGTTATGTAATGTATGCAGCAAATACATAAGGAGACAGATGTTGAAGGAAGGCGGAGTGAATATGGGCGGAAAAAAACTCGAATATCAGGTACGCGAACGATACACTACTAATTGCCAAAAGGAAGAACTGCTCGTATTTCTTCAAAGGCTCGAGAATTTGAGCCAGCAATACAGATTGACTACGAATTAACAATTCCAAAACTAAAATCATGATAGTGAACAGAGAACATAACAATCTATCTGGAACAAGGCATATTGGGGCGTTTGAAGTCGTCGAAGAGTTTGTATACTTGGGAGTGCTAATTAACAACAAGGGAGACTGCGGGACAGAGATTCGCGGATTCAAATGAGAACAGTAGCTATGTCCCAATTAACTAGGTTTTTAACCAAGATTAACCAAGATTAACCCATTAAAACGCTAGTGTTCTCAATGTTTCACTACGCATCGGAAACATAAACCTTACGTGTGACTGATCGGCAACAGGTGGATGCCTTTTGAAATGTGTTGGCGAAGGATACTGCATTTCCCTGGACGCCTAAAAAAACAAATGTGTCAATACTGACGAAAATAAAGTCACCGCAAAGACTGTCTAATCAAATGTACGTATCCCTCGTTCTTCGGCTACATAAATCGAAGCAACAATCTGGAATGATACAGGGCAAAATCGAAGGGAAAGCGGAGACGGAATCGCTCACCGACTCGCTGACTGATACGGTTAGAGCTCTTTAACATCAACATGGAGAAAGCAGTGAGGATAGAGATGCTTGGCGTGAAGCCATCAGGAATGCTATCAAAGTATTGGAAGGAATAATAAATATAGTCACACATCTGCAAAGATGTTCAGGATCTTGAAGAAGAGATATATTTAATACACATATATATGGATGTGTATAGAACACTATACTGAACTGTCAATAATAATACCGTTGCGCGGCAACGATACTGTGAACGCAGGTACTGATTACAGTTGATTGACTCGTACTACGTCACGCAAAACGATATATGTATGCATATATACACACATGTACATACAAAAAAATTTTATTTTTCACGTTTTCGTCCTAGGGAAAAAAATATGTAATCGATAGCATGGTTATGTTATCTTCGTTTTAGCCGTTCATATCTGGATCCACGTTATTGCAAAAACTGTTTATGTATTATTTTTTAAATTCTATTATTGATGCGTCTTTTAAGTATATTCTACAAGTTTATTCCACTAAAAATAATACAAATGAACACACACACACATATACACACACACACACACACACACACACACACAGATGTATGACGCGAAAAATTCTATATTACATTCTGTGGCGTAAAAGTGTGGTCAGTAGCTCTTTGAAAGAAATCGAAATCACAAAAATAATAAAGTAATATTTTAAAAGTACATTACATTCAGTAAAATGTATATTTATTAATATGATGTTCAATTACTATTATTAAGAAAATAACAATTATGTAAGAAGGAAAATATTTTAACAATAATTTATTGGAAGGCATGTTTTCTTATTTGCATCTTTGCGACGCTCCTGAGATACACGTGTGTGTGTGATCCAGCAATTCGGCCATCGTTGAATGGTTGTGAGGGAAAAGGCAGCACTTCAGAAATCGGTCCGAAATATGCAACTGATTCACACTGAAGTACACGTATAATTTTTATAATTTTATAAAAATATATTTGTAAGGAGTAATATATTTATTAATGTTATTTATTAAAAAAAAATTAAGAAAAAAGGAAAAATCAAAATCGAGCATAAGATCTTTAGCATTCTGATCTCGAACCTAACGCCTGACATCACGCCGAGTTCTTACGAATCTGTACGAACGCGATACATAAAGCGCATGGAAAGTCATGAAAATGAGATGATTAATAAAATAATAAGGATGATGTCAATTTAATTTTATAGTTTTACAAATTGAAAAGTTCTTATATGTTGTGTAATATAGAAATAATTTTTTATTTCCCTATTGAAGTGATTCGGTATACAGCTCGCGTAAAGAGGCAATGTTTCGTGTCATATGTTAACGCTGAAATTCTACTATGTCTTCAGACATTTCCAACAGTTATTGATTTAAAACTTAAAAATATAAGGTAATTATATAAAAATATATGTGAACTGTGGAATCTGGATGTAATACAATATACACAATATATACATCGCGTGTACAAACAGGTCACGAATATGTGCACGTGATTAGAAAGCGAATCGCGTACAAGCGCGAATATGTACAAACGATTACAAAATGTAAGAGATAAGTAGGCAAGCTACTTCCACTTTTGAAGATGTGATTATTTCTAAAAATAAATGTTCGTTTTTATTATTTAATGATCGTGGAGGTCTCTAAGCTTAATAAATGTTTATGTCAGGATATAGGTTGATTGAATGTCACCAATAAATATCAGACACATAGATTTCTGAATAGCACTGTTCTAAAATTTATTCATGAGTTCGTATGTAGTTTCACAAGTAGCTACAGGAATTGCGTAATAAGCTCGAAACAGCTAGGTGTATAACATGGCGTTTAACCGGTGAGATGCTCCGAAACGAAATCGGAATAATTAATGTTCCAACGATCGAATGTTCCCATAGCACAACTAGAACGCAAGAGCCGAATGTAACTTCAGCTATAGATTTCGAACGGTATGAAGCAGAATATGCAAAATGATCTCGAAAGATCCGAACAACTTCGATATTTTATCGTAATTGTCAACTACGCTCCGTTTCTTCCGGCGATAGATAGCGCCGAAAGTTCTAGAAACCGCACGCATACGCCACGTGCGCGTGTCGCTGCTGTCATGCTGTTCGAGTGTGATCGATTCTACAGGGTGACATATGCTATTGCATGCGAACTATTACAGCAATATCTTACAGCTTGGCCATTCTACAATATAAATTCTCGGTAAATTCTTGTAGCTTGTTGCACTCTGCTGATATTTTCCCTGAAATCAAACTAATCCATATTTTTTAAAATATATCCCTATAGCAGTATACTTATACTACCGCGAAAACAATAAATTTCCTAACTTATTTTGAATGCAAATTCAATTTTAAACCTTATATCTAAATCTTAACTTAACGCAAACTAAATATAAACTATGGATATAAAAGCAGTATTTAAATTAATTATTGTTCGAAATAATTGGCTTAATTCACAGCTTCAACTTGTCTATCGACAATATTGTGTCGTACGGTTCCGATGAAATGTTAAATCTGGGAATGTCCTTAATCACATATTTGTTATTGTTCAAGATCTTAGCTACAATATGGTCCTTTATATTTAACTTGCAGTTTGTTGTTGATGCCAACTTTCTTTTGAAGTTGTCTTACAAGGACAAAGTCTCCTTTGCTATGAGAAAAATTTCTTATGTTGAGTTGTATTGAAATCTATTGTATTCTCTTAGTTTATTATTAGCGCAATATTTCGGCATGATTATCTTTGTATCTGAAAGTCACTTTCGTTTTCCGACAACTCGTTAAACAGCATCTTTGGTTTATCGTCTGTTCGATCTTTTTGTTCGAAGCCGAATAATAATTTTGCCGGCGAAAATAGCAAGGCTGAATTAACTGTATTATTTAATATGAATTGAACAATAGGTACTTTCCAAAGTGCTGGAGATGTTACTAATTTCGATAATAAATAAACCATTTTAATAAACCAGTCGACATAAATTATAACTGCTATATAATTTAGAAATAATATTTTATATAACAAATATTAGATGTACAACTTTGCTTCCGCCGTTTTTTTTCCGAAATTCGAGGCTTTATTGTAAAAAACTGGTTATACATTTATGATTCAAAGTATTGTCCATCGCTGGCCACTACTTTCTCCCATCTTTCGA
>NW_012130100.1:2032846-2043314 GCF_000143395.1 Atta cephalotes | reverse complement strand
TATATTATTATATATATATATATATATGTAGTTATATATATATATATATATATATATATATATATATATGGCTCTTTGCATCTTGAAAACGTTTGCGATTGTGAGCGTTAAGTAGAACGCACTCAAAGACAGCCGGCAAAGGCAATTGTCGTGATTGTTAAAAAGATTCAGGAAGAAGAGGGTTGATATTATATCAACTATTTTGACTATACCGATTATAATAACAAATATGATCCTTAGGCCAGTTGATTCTTATATTTAAGATTATCTTAAACCGGTAGTCAGTTCTTATACTCAAGACCGTTTTAAGTTTAGTCTTGAGGTGATGACACAAACTAATTAGAGGATCTCATTAGCACCTTAAGACATTAGGTTCGCATTGCTTGATCTTTTGCACTTAGAGCCAGTTTCATTAACGCTATCAACTTAATCGGCCATTAACTGCCATTAACCAATCGCATTTGCTAGTAGAATTCACCAATCATGGTTAATCATCGATTAAGCTTAATCAGTGTTGGTGAAACCGGCCCTTAGCATCTACAAGATTTACAATAGATGTAGCCTTAAGTCATAAGAAATAAATCAGTTATAGTCGAATGTGAGGAGAATAATCGACTATGATTCGTCTATTACTTATTATGGCTTAAAGCTTAAAACCCTATTGTAGATCTGGACTTACTGCTTAAGTTTTATGCCTAATTCACACTGGACGCAGCAAGCATCAGGCAGTGGAACAGCAACCAATCAGTGAGATGATATTTATAATGGTACAATATTGCTTTGCTGCTCCGCTGCTTGATGCTTGCTGCGTTCAGTCTGCACTAGGCATTACATCTTAAATTTTTATATGTGCCAAGACTTTTAAGCTTATAAGAAATGGACAAATAGTTCATTATTCATAATTCTCCTCGCAATCGATTGTAATTGATCGATTTTATAAGGCTTAAAACACCTATTGTAGATCCGGGCTAATGGCAACATTGGCTGCATTCAGCGAACTCTTTTAGATCATCCAATCAGTATTTTAGATCTGGAAGAATACACCAATAAGCGAGCGCTCACTCAACTGTTGAGTTCGCAGCGATTTTCCACCAATTAATTATTCCCAGTCTCTCCTATGGAGAGACGCGCGAGGGATATGACTGTAGATTGGCTCGCTTATACTTTTTAGACTGCGCATCAATCGGAATGTTTCACCTATATTAATTCCAATTTCCACTATCTCTGATCGCAGTGATAGGAAATTGGCCCCACGCAACGGCGAGAATCAGCCCCTTCACTTTTGCTTTATCAAGTGATGCCGCGCTCGGCCAGCTTCGGCACTGAACGAGCGAAGCAGTAATAGCACTGAATAGCAAGCTATTCTTTTCATGGTGAAAATTCGGTAGAGGTAAATTTTACCTTCATCATCCATTTTTCACTAATCAGCGTTTCGGTGTCAAAGCGCTATTGTTGCCCATATGAATATCCGGGCTGATTCTCGCCGTTGCGCAAGCCAATTTCCTATCACCATCTGATCGATGATTCTTATATCATGATCTTATATCATGGTCATTTAATTGTGATCGATTCTTCATAAAGAAAACTTTTAATGGGTAAGTTTTATTATTTATGCATATTGAATTTAATTTAAAATATAGAAAGGAAAAGTCTTGTGTTTTAATATTAGATTGCTGCCATTTGTAGCATTATACTTGAGATTCTTCAAATTATTAAAGATTAAATTGATGTCTAACTTAATTTCGCAGATCTTTTTTGCCATCTAAAATAGCACATGTCGTACATCAGCATTTCGCACGTATTATATCTGGAGACACAGTAGTCTTAGCGCTAAGTTAATTTTGATATCGAGCTTTTGTGAACAATCAACCTAAATAAAAATTTGTGGATACTTTGAGGAAATCTCACAAAAAACACTTTAAAATAATAACGGAAATAACCTTGAAACATTGGTTATTTTAAATAATCGAGTAAAATTACTCGATTATTTAAAATAAATATATATATTTATTTGAATTATATTATTATAATAAAATTAACATAAAATAAAAATGTAATATTCAATTAATGAAATTAGAATTATTCGAATTAATTAGATGTTATAAGTATAATATATGCTAATAATGAATACATTGACCATTAATGAATAATTTCAACTTATAAGAGGTAATATATAAGAGATTTTATATGTTATTCATTAATAATTAAACAAACCAAAATTATTTTAAAAGAGTCGAACGTTTTATTATTCATCTGCAGTAATATACAATGTTCTATATTTGACTACAAATTTAAATCAATATTTAAATCAATATTTAAATCAATATTTAATTCATTTTATTACCCTATTCTCAGTCAAAAATTAAATCTTGAGGCCTTATTTGAATTCAACTCTGTTATTATCACGATCATAATTATTGTTTATCGAAGATCTTGGTTCTCTTTATGGTGATAGTAATGCCTGGCATACATTGTTATTACATACCACCATACCGATGTATAACTTTATTACAACACTTTTAATTAATGTCAACATTTAAAATTAAGTCAAATATTAAAAACAGTTACCTTGATCAAATTCACATAATTAAAGCTATAAGCAATTTAACATCGACATTTAATTTGAAATATCAAATTAAGGAGAACATACAAAGATCATATTATAAATACAAAGGGCACTTAAAGAAGACAAATTTTCAAAATCTATAAAGTGGGGGACAATATTTCCAAGAGAGGCGGATATGTATCAGATAGTTATTATGTGTCATTTTGTTAATTTAATCCTACATTTTGTTTGTTTTGAAATGATTTATATTAAGAAAATAGAATTTAGAATTAAATAAACAAAATAGCAGAGTACTATATATATCTGATTCATATCTGTCTTAAAACTTGTCCCCCATTTAGACATTGAAAGTTTATTCCCTAAGGTTTTGTATTTATAACATCATTTTTGTATGTTCCCTTAATTTGATATTTTAAATAAACATCGATGTTGAATTGTTTATGGATCTAATTATGAATTAATGAATTAATAAATGAATTAATAAATAATAAATTCTGAATCAAAGATCGAGGTAACAATTTTTAATATTTGACTGAATTTTTAAACACATAAAATGTTAATATTGTATAAAATTATAACGCGATATGTACATAATATGTACAAATACAATGTACGCCAGACATTATTGTCACCATAATAAAAATCAATTAAGATCCTTGACGAAGAATAATTATAGTTATGTAACAACAGACGAATTTCTTTCAATTCAAATGAGTTAAGACCTTAAAATTTTCAATTTTCGACATTATATGATTGAAAACAAGGTGAAATTGTAAAATAAACTGGATATCGATATACTTAAATTTGTAATCGTAGAACATTATATGTCACTAAAGATGATCATATTAAATGATCGAAATGTTTAATTTAAAAATAATTCTGATTTGTTTAATTATTAATGAATAACATATTTCTACTGAAAAAATTTTATCAGAAAATTACATAACGAAATCATTAAGACAAATAAATCACTTAATGAATTGTTCAATACATAAATTTTTTTAAATCACGAAATTCGAAAAATTACATTATGATATGTTTTTTTTCTCTTATTTCTATCATTCAATTCTTTAAAATTGGTAACTGTAAAAACACAGGATGGATAAAATCATTTCTAATAACATATGATTTTTCAAATTACGGGATTTTTAAAAACTCACTGATTTAGAACAATCCATTATGTGATTTACTTGTCTTAATTATATGATTTCATTATGTAATTTTTTATGTAACTTTTTTGTTTGTGACGTGATTTTTTTCAGAGATAATCTATGAGTCGAAATTATTCATTAATGGTCACTGTTAATTATTAGTACATGAGATATACTTTGGCTCGATTAATCCTCATTTCATTGATCGAATGTTATATTCATTTAAATTTAATTAGTATTTATATAATTGTTAAAAATGTAATAATGAATAGTAAGGCCTAGTTTACAATCATTCTAGAGATGTTGTCATATGCCATAAGAAACCAATCATCGATTGTTTTTTTCATATTCAACAATGATTGGCCAATTTCTTACGACATATGCGACGTCTCCCAATTGGTTATGAACTAGACTTAATATCTATGTTTTATGTTATATATTATACAAGATTGGAAGTTATTTTTAAAAGGAATAATATTTGAAAAAAATAGTATAATTTTTCGCAAATATGTCGAATTTTTTTACTGTGTGCAAAATTGCGTAAACTTTTTTTTTCTAAAATGTTCTTCTACTTTGAAACTAAAAAGCTTACAGAAAACATACAAAAGAGAAAGAATGTTGTAGTGTGTTTGAATTAATTGTATAAATTTTTTCAAAATTTTTTGAAAACTTTCCCTGACTATCAATACCTTTGTGAAAAATTGTACCAATTTTTATTATAGGCATTTTAAAACTTGGAAAGCTCTACTTTAAATACTTGTATGCTAAATTTAATAATATTTTATCAAATGGCAGCGCTTCAAAGTGAAAAATATTGCAAAAAAAATAAATTTTATATCTTATGTAATTTAGAAAATTTTTATTCTACAAAATGTAGAATAAAAATTCAAACGCAGATTTAAAGCTCTTTGCGTTTTAAAATGTATGATAAAAACTTCTTTACATTCTTTTTCATCGAGATAATTTTTCGCGAAATAGGATACACATTACAATGTTAATGTCAAAATGTTTATTGCGCTACTGTATAACATTAAAAATTATTTAGGAAGATTTTTACATTTCTTTTATTGCGTGCATGACTTTTATGTGTAATACGATTTTATTTGTAATATAAATAATATGGTAATATTAATCGTCCAGATAGGATTTGTTACAGGAATGCCAAAATTATTACATTATCGAAAAGACGAAGACAGCAATTAATTAAATATGAAATTGTAAACTATCAATACTCGTCACCAACATTATCGCATGAAAAAAATTTAAAAACATTGATTCAAACTTATTAGCAAATGACTTATATTTATTGTTCTAATAATTCTGATGACAAGTATATTTGTGAATGTTATTCTAAAATAACAGAGAATAAAAGAAAAAAGAAAAAGAGTTCAGATAGATGGGACTGATGATGGTACTAATAGATGGTACAAATGACAATTATAAAACGTGAAAGTTGCAGTATTTTTGAAGAATCTAATTTTTATAGTATTTCTTTAAAAAACTTAAATATAGATACTCAAGAAACTAAACGATTTATATAAAATAAACGATTTATTGAAAGATTTGCGCGATTGGATATTATAATTTAATATTGACAGAACTGCAGCAAATGCTAACTTAGCTATTTGGAAAAAATATGATTTTGATGTTTCTACTATCATACTATAATGAAAACACCACGACTTACTAGTAAACTTATTTCTACAATAAGAAGTGGAATTTATAGCCATTTTGGAATTGAACTTGGAATTAAATCTCAAATGAAACTAATTTTTATTGATGAAATGAAAAATTTGAAACAAAATGGAATTAAGATTAATGGACAAGTAATTTCTATTAATATTAATGCTATTCTTTGTGATGACTCGGTCATATATCTGGCTCTGTCAAATTAAGGATCATATTGGATATGAAGGATATACTAAATGTATTCAGGAAGGATATTTTATTGAAAACAAAATGACATTTCCTGAAATACATTCAGCTTATTAAGAACTAATGAATCATTCAGAAATAAACAGTATCCAGACCATTATATAGGAAATTTTTATTTAGAAGAGTTAAAGATTGACATGATTAAACAATTTCCGCTTGACAGTCTGCACTTACTATATATACTTAGGTAATATGAAATGTTTAATTCAATTTTGGTATAAAGGATCTAAAAACGTTAGGCTTCAAGTTAATACTTTTGCAATAATTAGTGAAAAATTATTTACAATGTCTGAATTTTTTAATAAAGAATTTGTAAGGAAACCACGACATATGACTGAAATTGATCAATGGAAAGAAACAAAACTGCGTTAATTTTTGCCCAGGACCAATTGTTTTACTCAATGTGCTACCTTAACATACTTGCATACATTTTGTAAGTCTTAGCACAGCTATTAGAATATTAAGTGATGAGAGATTATGTCAAATGCTAAATCAATATGCTCATGAACTTTTAATGTGGTTTGTTTCTGAGTATAAAAATATATGGAAGTCATAACGTTCACAATTTAATATACATTTAATACATTTGACTAGTGTAAAAAATTTTAGCTCTCTAGAAAGTTTCAATTATTTTAAGTACGAAAGCTATTTAGATAAATTAAAGTCAAAAATAGAAACAAGTAAATGATGAACCTTTACATCAAATAATTAATCGACTTTATGAGAAAACTTTTGTTAATAAAAATAAAACTTTCGTAAAATCATATCCAATGCATTATATCGAAATCTAAATTATTTTAAAATGTGTGAAACTATTGGTTAAATAGTAACTATTGTAAAATGTATATAATATCGTATTTTTATGATATCTAAACGTCAGCCTAATAATTGTTGTCTTTTAAAGAACGGATGCAATATTATTATACATGATATTTATACTATTGATACAAAAGTTAATGGAGGCAATAGTAAAATAGAATTAAAAGTGTCATAATTTCTTTCTGCAAAATCTTTTTATCATTCGCCATGTAATTCTAATATATTAGGAATATCAATCGTAAATAAGAATGTTTCTGATCACTTTACTATTGAGCCAATAGATATTATTACCAAATGTCTACTATTTCCAATAGAAAGTGATAATGGAACGTATGTTTTATTACTTATAGTACATACTTATCATTACAACTAAGCAAAATTGGTAAAGATTAATGTTATTTTTAAGAATACTGTGTTTCTTCTTAAATATGTTTTCAATGCTTCAAATATGCTTTAAACAGTACTAAAAAAAAACATTAAAAACATATTAAAAATCAATTTAGCATGTTTTTTACCCTAACTAAGCAAATAATATTAATAGAAAAATTGTCAAAAAATATAAAATAAATTGATAATGATATAAAACAAATTTTCTGTTATTTTTTAAACTGCAATTGTGTTGATTTTATTAATCATGATTAATTACGAAAAACCATTCGCCATCGCGCGTTTCTTTGAAAGCGATACATTTTCTGAAGTTCCAAGTAACTGGTTATACGAAGAAAAAGATAAAATTTTATGTTGGTGACCAGTAAAAGTAAAAAATATCATCTTATATATCAAATAGTATACCACCAGATGAGACAACGTGGGAAATGTGCGAGGTTGAAATAAAAACCTATTGTGGTAAAATAATATATCCTTTTCTGACATAATGAAGAAATGTAAAAGAAAATGCAATTATTAAAATTATTTTACAGATACTTGGAAAAAGGCAAGAAAAATAGCAGATGACTCCACGTATAATCACGGAAGATGAGACTCTTGACAAAAGAACCATCGAACAAAAATCGATGACACTAAATTTAGTTCTTCACCAGAAAATTAATAAAGAAAAAAGAAAACACTAAAAGTAATCAAAAAAAAGGAATATTCAAAATGTTTGTATTTTTTACTTATATTTGTATGTATAACTTATATCAATTTTAATATAATTTTAATATAACTTTTAATATAATTTTAGCAATTATCACAAGTTGTATTACTCTTCCACCCATGTTACTACAAAAAATATTGAGAGCAATATTATTTTTGACGGAAATATAAATATTGCAGCCGATGATAAGTTAAATTCAATAATATACTTCAGTGACAATAAATCTTACATGTTATAATTTCCCATTCAATAATGTGAATGTTACAAACAATGCATGTTATACCGTTGAATAATAAATTGTAAATTGCATTATGTGTAAGTTTACTGTTATTTGATATTTATAACAGAGAGATTAGTGTTGTTGCGAATTTTTTGTTCAAAATAATAAAATTCATTTATTTATTTTTATTTTTAACTTTTACATTTTATTTTTAAATATATTAAATATAATTTTATTGCTTTTAATATAATATTTACAATACTTACAAATATTTATAAAATATAAATATTAAGTTATTTCTAAATAATAAATGTCATTAACATTTTTATTACAGCACTCAATTCATTTCCTGTAATGGGTATTAATAACCTGGATCGATAAAGAAATATTACAGATTGAGAGTAAGATATTGCTGTCATTAAAGGTATTTCACAAATTCTAATTTTACATGAAAATTGATTGTGAAGTTTGTATGTACACTTTTAACATATTTCACTTCTTAAATCGAAAAATTATTTTTTCATTTCTTTTTTATTTTTTTTAAATTGCAAAATTCATTTACGTCTTTAAAACTAGCATATAATAATCATATAATAACTTATAAATGTTATTAAATTTTTTTAGAAAATAACGATGTAGATAATTAAATTATTATTTAAATTATTATTATAAATTATTATTATTTTAAATTATTATTATTAAATTATTATTATATTATTATAAATTATTATTCGATTATGATTCTTCTTTTTCTTAGATACTTTATTTATCGGCGATTAAAAGTATAATTTCTTTCGTGCAATATAAATTTTTGAACAAAATGCAATTGTTAAAAACTACATTTATAATGTCTTCAATCAATCACATTTTTAAGTGAAATCAAACTTATTATTAATTATTATTCATATTTGATAAAAGTTAAGTTGAGTTATTACAGAAATATGATTTACAATTTATTGCATTGATCAATTTCAACTGCATTGATTAAAACCAATTAACTTTAAAACCAATTAACTTGATTTTAAAATCTATTATTCAAACTAAACTTGAACTTAAGAGTTAATCGATGATAGCAAAATCAAGTATTACTTAATATCTTTCAATAAGACTGTTTCGAATTAAATTCAAAATTTTAGATGTATAGGAGATCGAAAAACTAAGAAAAAATCTTTTAAAGATCTTTAAAAAATATCAATGTTATTGATATTTTCCATTGTTCATCAAAAAGTTATTAACAAAATAATTGTTAATCAAAAAATTATTAACAGAATAATTTTTATGAAGTTTTTTTTATTCATAAGGAAGTATAGGGTGGATCTTACTTTATAAAAAACTATTCATAAAAATTTTGTTAATAATTTTAATAAATAATGAGCGACGGAAAGGTCAATGAACTTGATTTCCTTGAGAGTCAACGTTAAGGACTTGAAAATCACTTGAAAATCATTAAGGCTGGCTGTATAAAGGCTATATAAAGACAAAGTAATACCTATACCGTCTTTTTTGTGATCTTTTTTTTCCAAAACGAGCACATATCTAAAGGACTTTTTTCTTAGTTTTTAGATTCCCTACGAAGTTTTCGAGACCTCTCAAGTTTTAATATTTAAATTCTCGACACTATAAGATTTATAATTTAAAATATACATTTAATTTTTTACATTTCTCAGGACAATATGATACAATATGTCGTATGCATGCTTCACTTCTTCTCACATGTAAAAGTATTGATGAAAGATTAAATAAAATAGAGCACAAACATGTAATATTTTTTGGAGAAATGCAATATAAACTACTACGATCGTTGTTAGCATTAAAAGACCTTCAACATATTGATAATTTAGAAAAACTTATCACAATTAACGATTCAGCCCTTTCTCAATATGTAAGTATAATTTTTCATAATTAATCAATATAAATTAATTATTATAAATAACAATAAATTAAAAAATTAAATTATTTTTTTAGAGAAGTTTCATCATTAATATTGGAGGACACACAACAAAAGATAACATTCATAGGATTTTAAGAAAAGTTTTCGCCGATGAATGTGCTAAACTTTGTTTATGCACTGAAAAAAAATATAGTCAATTTTAATAAATATTTAATTGAATACTGTCAACTAAATATTTATTAAATATAAAGATATATTTAATACAAGAAATATTAATTTGATTTAACAATCATTTTTTTATTGAACAAATATTTACTTACTGTAAGGAAATGTTAAATGTTGGCAACATTGAATTAAATATTTATTAAAATTAATTATATCTTTTTCTCAGTATAGGAAAGTAAAAAAAACAATTACATTGTTTATAATTTACGAATAATTACAGAAATTACTGAAGCTGTTGTTTCATCTCATGAATTAAAAGAAATCGAATTTGAAGACGTTGCTGCATAGTTTCGCTTTACAAAACAATGCAAGAAAAAATTAGACCTAACACCGAAGGAAGAACTATCAAGAGAGATATCAACAAAAGAAAAATAATATCATAATGATTATTTATTTATTCGTGTCTTATTCGACTTTTCTAATATTTCATTTCATTTGTGATTAGTAATGATACTAGTTTTTCGTTACATTGATATATATATATATATATATATATATATATATATATATATATGTGTAGTGTAGTATATATGTATTATTATATATTATATATAGTATATATAGT
>NW_012130100.1:2031542-2032826 GCF_000143395.1 Atta cephalotes | reverse complement strand
TATATATATATATATATATATATATATATATATATATATATATATATGTGTGTGTGTATATATTGTACTATGATATTTTTAAATTCATAAGATATTAGAGTTGTAATGAATATTAAACAACTATTCTGTGAATTAAGATAATTAATATTAATATACTAATTTCCTTCATTTTTAGTATTTTTGATTGACTATTCGATGTTAGGCCGAATAATAGACTTCAATATTGGGTTCGATCGAATAATATAAAAATTTGTCGAACAAGTAAAACATTGAATAGAATAGAAGCCTAATATTCGTTGTAACTCTAGTATGAATCAAACTTTTTCATGACGATAATTTTATTTATTTATCATGGTATTATTAGTACCATTAGTTTTATATTATAATCTCATTAGTTTAAAATTACAGTTAAGCATTTCCAAAGTGTTATATGTATTTAATATTAGAGTAAAATGGTACAATTTCAAACATAATATAATTTTGAGTAAAATAAGATTTGAATCAAATTTTCGAAATTCAATTTTAATTCTTGCCTATTTATCCAGTAAAAAATGATGAATAATATAAATGAATATATACAAAGTCTAATCGACGTCTATTACATTATCATTTTTCACTGGATATTCTTCAGTATCTTCCACAATGAGACAGTTACTAAACATAAAACTCAAAAATTGTATTCAAATTTTTTTTTCATTTAGTATCATGTTTGAAATTCACTTTATCCTACTTATATCATTCATGTTCCAATATTATTATTATTTATGTCAATAAATATATATTAATTACACTACGTTTTGCAATATTATTTATATGTATTTCTTGTAATGTCACAAATATATGTTATGTGAATATATAAATGAATATACATAGTTTTATGAAATAAAATATTTTTATCGTAATGTAATATAACAATTATTTTTCCATTAATATGAACCTAACATTTATTAACATTTTAATCGTAATTGTGCTTTATTTGTATATTATATCTTATTCATACTATAATATATGTTTTAAGTATGTATCCTTGGTGGAAATAAATTGCTGTAAAATTGCTGAAATCGATGAAATCTCTATCTTAATTGATTCACTTTCAATAGAATTATACTGAAAGTGAATCAATTAATAGAGATTTCAGCGATTTCAGTGATTTATTTCCACCAAAGTAAAACACACACACACACACACACACACACACACACACACACACACACACACACACACACACACACACACACACACACACACACACACACACACACACACACACACACACACACACAC
>NW_012130100.1:1997784-2031522 GCF_000143395.1 Atta cephalotes | reverse complement strand
TAACTAACTAACGTAACTAATATACTATACTACTACTACTAACTACACACATACACTACACACACACACACACACACACACACACACACACACACACACACACACACACACACACACACACACACACACACACACACACACACACACACACACACACACACACACACACACACACACACACACACACACACACACACACACACGTATATAAAGCAACTATATTTTGAAGAGATTATTTATTTCTAATATAAATATACCATTATCACTACATTGAAAAAAAGCTACATTTGAAAAAGCGAAATTTTAATATAAATATAACATTGCAGCAACTTTCGAGTTATATAAGGTGATACTAAATTTATAGCAGTTATATAATGAACACATAACCGTCTACTGGGATATATAATATATATATATATATATATATATAGTAACTATGTTCTAAGATCATTCATTTCTAACATAAATATCTTATCGTCGCTACTTTTGAAAGAGGGCAAAATTTTAATATAAGTACAACATTGTAGCAGTTTCCAGGTTATATAAAATGTAATATTGAAATTTGTAGCTATTATATAGTGAACATATAATTATGTCGACTGGGCGATTTGCCTTTTGCCCATAGAGATGCTACGATGCTCTCAATTTAATCTTATAGTTATTGACGATATAAATTCAAATAAAGTAAAGCCGTTCGCGATTTACGACAATTTCGGACGGAACACTGATGATATTAAAAAAAGATTTTAAGTTGTTGTAAACTTCTTTCAAATTTGTCGTTTTTGCAGGAAACAAATAAGCAAAGTGAGTAAAAGCATCGAGAATATATTTATAAACGTTAGTAACTTGAAGACGACCGAAATGATCTAAATAAATTACTTCCAGTGGTTTTGAAGCGGTTTCACAATTTGTGAAAGCCTTTCCGTTTGTCTAGCAGACGAATTGGAGATTAGACACGTAACACAATTATTGATATAGTCGCGAATTCGTTAGCGCATTGAAGGGAATCAATACATTTTGTTTATCTCTTGAAAAATTTTTTTGATACCATAATGTGCATTTTCATCATGGTAAGTATGGATAATTATATTCGTCATTGTTTCTGGTCCGCAAAGTGAGAGCGATCGGTGTCCTTTCTATACACATTAAGCTTTCTAATATAATTCGAATTTCTCATCATCATTAAATTCTAGGTTATAACCCACATTTTTCAAATGTGCATCTTGTAGCTGTCGGAATTCTAATTTTCTTTCAAGAGGTAGTGACTCGACGAACATTACAAGTCAATTCAAAGCGTCCACGTGAGATTTCTTTCCTGCTCGGTGAGTTACCTTAAATGTAATCTTGTAATCTAAGGGTCCAACAGGCTATTCGAGGATTCAAGTTTGCTTTATTAATTGCGTAGACCAGTGCATTGCAATCAGTCACTACGGCGAATTGTATTTTGTATATGTGGAATCTCTCAATGACTTTGACTATGGCATTTCCAGCTCGAAATTATGATAATTGGCTTCTGCCTTATTAGTCGCCTGACTGAAATAAATTATTAGTGTCCATTCGATTGTTCTTGAAAGAGGATTGCTCCTAGTCTGAGAGAGCTTGCATCAGTGCAATTCCGTAATTGCAATTGGATTATAAAAATGCAAACTGGATATGACGAGCTTTTTTCTCAATGTTAAATGAGTTTAAGCAATTTTCATCGAAACAAAAGTTAACCGATTTTCTGAATAAGCACTGCAATGGTCTAACTTTCAATATATGTATAATTCTTTATAAATTTACAAAAATAATTTGTGAGCCAACCAAAAATTGTACTTCACGAACCGATTTCGGCTGCGGAAAATTCAAAATTACTTGCGTTGTGCCTATCACTTAGTGTTATTTCATTCTCTCTAATAACGTACTCTGAATATTCTATTTCTTTATATAAAATCTTATACATCTTTCTATAATTTAATTCGAAACCATGTCTTAAAATAATTAAAACTTCTTTTAGGAGGAAAACTTCTTAAAACTTCTAAATTTTACTCAACTAATTCCGACGATATCGTCAATAGAGACCTTGTCCTCTCTTACGAGTGATTGCAACACCTACACGATACACTTTTGGAATTCGGCCGGTGATTCCGAGAATCCTATTGATAAGCGCGTATTCATATTGTGCATCGGGTGTGGCAAACGGGAAGTATTTTGTTGAATTGGGGTGTACTTTTATCTGGTGAAAGCCATCTTTAAGATTTAACAAAGTAAATACTGACTTATTCGTTAATTTCGCTAAGCAGTCTTCGACTAACGGGATTGGGTTCTTTTGTTTTTGAATTCGTGCATTTAGCAGACGCAAATCGACACACAAACGAAGATCACCATTTCTTTTCTTTACAGATATAATTCTGGCATAGTAAGGCGAACTACTAACCTGAATAATTCAACGATCCAATAAATCATCCATATCTAACTTGCTTGCGTTCCTGTGCAAGTCTTCTTGGTGCATATACATAAACCGAATCATCCCGTGAGTTCACTTTAATCGAATAATCATTTTCTACTATCGGAATATCAATTTTTTCCACATCGACTAACATTCGGTCTAACTGTTTTTTAACCGAATTATCAAAATTAATCTCAATATCTTCGACTAACGATTCAATATCCGATACCATATAACAAATGTTAGTAGACAATAAAAGTTGTATATGACTCGCTGAAGTGTCTGTTTCTGGGCAATATATAAAGTTATTTTTTCTTGAGCCAAAAAATTTCAACTTAGAATTAAGTTGATATCAGCTTTCAATTCACTTGGTATTACATAGCACATTATCTTAAAGTTTCTATTGCCGAATTCTTCCAATTTAATCTCAACTTTACGTTTGCCTAAAATATTAATCGAATTGCGAAATTAAATTTCCTACTTTTTAATGTTTCTAAAATGTTTCATTAACTAATGCTTAAAATGTTTTTAACGAAATGAAAGCGATCGGATTACCAGTGTCAATTAATGCATTTAACTCGCAATTGCTATTTTCAAAGAGATAATTTTTACAATAGGGCTACAGACTAGGCTAGCTGAAGATTATCTAGTGACAGTGGCAGCATCACAGCGACGATAGTCTACTGAGACACTGTGCTTCCCGACGGCGACGAAGCTGAGAAATACTTCCCGGTAAGTTCATTCTTCCTTCTTAATTTTTGGCACTCGCCGATGCAATGGCTTGGATTCTTACAGTAGAAGCATTGATTTCTCTTTGCTACCTTCTTGAATTTGATTCTTAAAGGAGATATTTGCTGATTTGAAAATCTTGTGTCATATTCTTCTTCTCCTACTCGAAAATGTCATCAGTTATTTGACGCATTTTCTCCAAAAATTCTTCGACGGTGTTCGCGTTGAGATTAGAGCGGTCCTCAAAGAGCTCTTCATAATATCTCTAATTATTATAATAAGGTAATAATATCGGATTGTGGTAAATTGAGTCGAATTGAGTACTAATGCAAGTTTATTAATTACATACTGATCGAAGATTTCTTTGCTACAGATCTATCTGCGTGCTTCGATCCTCTGCGTCGCAACATAGAAGGGTTTCTGGTCATATAATATATATAATAATAATTTTAATCAATTCTTGTTTTAAGACACGATTCCATAATCTGACTAATTTGCTAGTTGTACCAGCGTTTAACAGAAAATATAAACTTATTAGACGCCACAAATAAAATAACTTCTTCTGGTGCTCCATGAATTTGAGTAATTTTCTTGATGTGTTGTGTCAACACGAGTACACATTCTCGTCTTCAGAGCCTTCAAAATTTGGAATCTGCTGGGCCAACAGAGAAATTGCATTGGCCGAAGGAAGCGAATTTAATAATGTAACATGAGTTACTTTTTATCGATGGAACTGAGATTTGTTTTACATTGGAACTCTCTCTTCACTGAATACGGGCGATGTACTCGGAATGCCGTTGCACTTCTCACTCAGAGAGTGAAGCTGTCCAAAAATTAATTCTTCTTGCTGAAGGCAATGATTCATAATTTTTATCATCTGTTCAGTTGATGGTGGTAGAGTTTAGTTAGAGTTTTGACTACTTGTATTTTCCTTACACTTTACTTTTCGAATGCAAAGGTACTATCTATTGCGACATAGAAGCTCTAGATTGCTTTGTACCAAAGAGCATGATGCTTGATTCTAAATGCAACATAATCGCGTTGATAAGTGCTTCGTGCGTGTCTACCGAAGGCCGTATCTTTCCGCGACTTTGTGCTCTTCTTCAAACATTCCAGATGATGACGATCTTATAGAACTTGTACAAACATCTGTTGTAAAATTGATACTGACAAAGCCAAGTTGCCGTTTACCAGGTGTACAAGTATGAAATGATGATTTGAGAAACAGATGGCTCATCAATACAGTGTGAAGTACAAAGATTTAACATTATACGCCATTTTATTGTACCATCAACAAGTGTCAAACGCGCAAAGTGATTTGATTGAAAAGTGTTTGCATAGTATTGTGTTGTTGTGTTTAACATGACGAAATTTACCAAAGGAGCATTCGCGGACAGCATTAATTTTTGTTTTTATTTGAAGAAAACTGTTGCGAAATCATATCGATTACTTGGAGAAGCTTATAATGAACATGCTCCATCGCAAAAAACATGTGAATGATGGTTTCAGCATTTCAAAATTGGAGATTTCGATATTCCAGACAAGGAACACGGAAAACCGCCCAAAAAGTATGAAGACATGGAATTGCAAGCATGCATTGCTGGATGAAGATGATTGACAAACACAAAAACAACTCGCAGAGCAATTGAGCGTTAGCGTCAACAAGCTGTTTCCAATCGCCTACGAGAGATGGGAAAGATTCAGAAAGTCGGCAGATGGGTGCCACATGAATTGAATGAGAGACAGATGGAGAGACGCAAAAACACGTGAAATTTTGCTCGAATGATACAGAAGAAAGTCATTCTTACATCGTATCGTTACTGGGGATGAAAAGTTGATTTTTTTTGAGAATCCCAAGCGCAAAAAATCATGGGTAGATTCAGGCGCATCATCTACATCGACCGCAAGACCGAATCGCTTTAGCAGGAAGACGATGCTCTATGTTTGGTGGGACCAGAAGGGTGTGGTCTATTATGAGCTATTGAAGCCTGGCGAAATGGTTAATACCAAACGCTACCAACAAATTGATCGATTTGAATCGTTCGCTGCTTAAAAAACGACCAGAATACCAAAAGAGGTAACACAAGGTCATTTTTCTCCATGACAATGCTCTATCACATACAGCAAAACCAGTTCGGGACACGTTGGAAGCACTCAGCTGGGAAGTTCTACCCCATGCAGCTTATTCACCAGACTTGGCTCCTTCCGATTAACACTTGTTTGCATCGATGGTTCACGCATTTGCTGAGCAGCGCTTTGGTTCGTACGAAGATGTGAAAAAATGAATGGTTCGCGGCAAAAGGGGAAGATTTTTACTGGCGTGGTATCCACAAATTGCCCGAAAGATGGGAAAAATGTGTAACTAGTAATGGAGCATACTTTGAATAAATCTCTTTTTATCATTCTTCCGAATTTAACGTGTTTTTTTTTGGGAAAAAAATCGTCATTTCATACTTGTATACCTGGTACTATGACTCTTTCGACCAAGAATGATAACTGCGACAGCGGAATAAGAGTCACGAATCTTTGTTTCTCCTCTTTAAGGGCAATTCTTCGGTTATGAGCGAAACTAGCAAATTCGAACCACGAGGGAAACTTGCGGATCTTTGATCTCATTTTCTGAAAAACTGTAAGGGACAAAGGCAGGCAAGCTAATTCCACTTATCAGGATGCGATCGTTATTTCTAAGAATAAATTCGTGTTTACTAAATGATTGTGGAAGTCTTTAATTTAATGAATGTTTATGGATTAGTAGGATATATAGATTGATTGAATGTCACCAACAAATGTTAGATACAGATTTCCGAGTAACACTGTTTTAGAACTTATTCATAAGTTCGTATGTAGTTTCACAAATACCTTTACAGGAAGTGCGTGATATGCATAACTAGGCGTATCGCGTCTAACTGGGCGAGATACTCCGGAACGAAATCGGAGTACTAATGCTTCAACAATCGAATGCTCCAATAGCACAATTAACGATGTGAGGCACGAATGCAACTTTAGTTACGGATCGAACGATATGAATCAGAGTGTGTAAAATGATCAGAGTATGCAAATGAACGATTTTGATTCTTTATAGCAAGTATCGGCTGCACTCCATTTCTCCTGGCGGCAGGTAGTGCCGAAGGTTTTAGAAACTGCACGTGTACGTCACACGTGCGCGTATTGCTGCTGTCATATTGTTCGAGTGTAAACGATTCTACAGGGTAACATATCCTATTGTGCGCGAATTATCTCCCGTAATATCTTAAAAGCGAATTGCTTACAATCAGGTATCGGATATGTACCGGTGATTACAAAGCAGATCGTGAGTACTAATCGTTGCAGACAGGTCAGATATGTACAGGCAGTTTTAGCCAGATCGCAAATAAGTTGCGGATAAAAAAAGAGCAATCTCGATCTATTCGGTATCGATGACGTAGTTGGTTGGCGAGCACCCGACTCGAAAACGATGGGAAGAATGCGAATACTAATACTTGGGAGCGCCCGACTGGCAAGTTGTAGCGGGAATGCTTGTGTACGAAAGTGTCTATATGCGGTACGGAAGATCGGGAGCACCATCAGAAGTCTGTGAGCACCAATCGTGGAGCTCATACATTGTGAGCACTTAGTTGTGAATGGGAGCGCTTGTTCACTTTATGATGGATTCTCGAGAGCCCCAAGTTAGACGGAAGTTTCAAGTAGTGATCTTGACAGGATTGAGGATCTGGACATGATTGCCCGAGCATTGCTCAGATCGGAATGTGTACCAGCCAGTAAGATATGTAGTAAAGGGGGACCTTCTCCTATTCATTATCACGCCTCGCACGCGTGATTATACGTATGCGTACGCAAATCAGATTGTGGCGGAAAGTGCCCGATATGCCAGATGGATGATCGACTCAGATATAGAGATCAGAAGGGGACGTATCACATCACTTCCACCCCCCTCTTTGCAGGCGTGTGATTCTTCACGCCATGACTTGGTCTATTGCCCCGTCATCAGTCGGACCTAGCTGCGTCACTGTGCGCCGCTGTTTGTATCCGGCTCATCGCGCGTCAGGGGCGACCAATGGCGCATTTTTTAATATTTTGGACATGAATGTGTCGACATCTATGCGCATCGAGTAAATCGATGATCACTGAGGAAATAATCTTCCGTATCTCCAGGGGACCGATGTATCGCGGTGCGAGTTTCGCGTTAAGGACTGAAGCTTTATTGAAAAGGGGGTATTCCCGTTTTTACATCTAGTTCCCAACTTGCAGTCGCCAGTTGCATCGGCGCAGGTTGCAGTGGGCTTCCTGCTTCTGAAAGGTTCGGATCATTGCAATTCGTATCACTTCGAAGGCGTTTTTGAAGCGGCGGTGAACAATGCGGGACAGTGTTCGGTATATAGCGATCCTTGAGATGCGAGTTTGCTGTCACAAGTTAGGTATATATCAGTTGTGTCCTGTGGCCTGCCGTGTTGTAAGCAAATTGAAACTGAGGTGGATGCTCATTCCACCATCAATGATTTTGTCCCATGTATTGGCTAATCATAGTCTTCAGGATCCGATTTAAGCACTCTACTGGGTTGTAGTGAAAAGCGTGTAAAGATATCATTTGTTGCTGAAAGCTATTAGGAGTGCACTTAACTAAGTAGACTTTAACTGGGTGCTTGTCCGATATAATCTTGCTAAGGCATCCGTGGCGAAGGATCATGGTCTGAATTTCTATGACGGTAGTGCTGTGGTCTGTCAAAGTAGTCTTAGTTCCATTCACTTTGTGAAACGGTCCTGCATGATCAGGAGTCAGACGTGTCCGTGCGCCTAACGCAATAGTGACTCTATTAGATTGAGTGTCAGCTCTTACCAGCACGTAGTTGCGATGTGCAAATTCATGGCTGGCTTGGTTCCCGGAGTCTTATGTGCCAGACAGGTTAGTCAGTGCCGGACACAGTTCGTGATGTCCTGCTGAGAAACATTCCTAGTCAGTAGTACAGACTAGTTATACACGCAATGATTTTCGTAACTCCGAAATGGCCCGCGACTCAACTCTTTGTGTTGCCTCACTAATATCTGCGGTTGCTTCTCACGGGGCACACAACGCTTTCATTGTTTAGTTCAATGAAATAATATAACCTTTTTTCTCAGACTTCATAGTTGGAAAAATCCCCCGTTCGCTGTCGATTATTACCCTTCAAAGCTATCCACACTTTGGTAGTTGTCAAGCATTGCATACTTCAGATCGATGGGACAATGCGTTAGCCACGGTGTTGGCGCTGCCTTTTCAGTATCGGACGTTAAAGCTATATTGAAATTCAAACATTCAAGGCTTCATGTGTCCAGTCGACCACTAAGTGCTATATTCAGCATAAGGACTGATAGTTGGTAACGACAATAAAAGAATACCCCTTAAGATACCAGTGCATCTTTCGTATACTCTAAACTGCGGTAAGGCTCCAACTCGTAGCGCTATAATTCTTTTCCGTGTGGTTGAGTATGCAACTGTCGTATGCGATTACTCTTGATGTGAGTACGGCCCCGAGCTAACTCGCGTCGGTCTGTAAGACAAAACGCTTTGAGAAATCGGAACAGGCCAGGACGGGCGCGAACGTGAGAGAGTCCTTGAGTTTTCGAAAGGCTTCCTCTTCTGGCCGTCCCCATATCAATTTTATCCTTTTTCGCATAAATCAGATAAGCGGAGCAATAATTATGATTACGGTATCATAAGGCTCAAGAATGTCGTACTTTACGTACATCTTTGGGGCGGGTCAATCGACAATGGCACTGACTTTGTCTGAGTCCGTGGTTATCTATTATATACCTAGATAATTATATACCTAGATAACGGAACTGCCCTCGGTAGAAATGGGTTTGCATTTGTCGGGGTTAAGGAGTTTGGCGATCCTCAGCCGGCGAAAGGCACACCGGTCCTCAGTGAGCTGCTCGTCGAAGATTTGGCTGATGTCGTCAATGTAGACGAGTACGTGTGATTCTGAATCAGGGCTGAGAACGTTATTTAGTAGGCGCGGATATGTGGCGGAAGAGTGGAGACTAAACGGTATCATCTTAAACTGAAAGAGCTCCTTGCCCAAAATGATAAATGCAGTGATTGGTCGGCTGTCAGGGGTAAGTGATTTATCATTAAGAATAGGCTAAATAGTTATTTTTCACTAACGATTATAATAGTTATTTTTCACTAACAGTTAGTGTTACTTCGAAATAACAGTTACTTGAACAATTATCGATTATATAATATAAACGATGTTTTTTTTATAATATCCTGTATCCTAGTTAGTATTCATATTTTCTGGTTTATTTCCTATTATTTAAGTCACTTAAGAAATATGTTTTGAAATATTATTTATACAAATAAATAAATATAAAATGCTAAATTTTATACACAAAAATTAATGATGTTAACTTGGGAATAAATAAGGCCAATATTACATGCGTCCGTTTTTTGTCGTACGACGAATTTTTGAGGAATGTTAATTGGCTGCAAGATAGAAGATCTCGGATCTCTTTGTCCTAGCCAATCAACAGGTTTGAAAAATTTGCTATCCGACAAAAAACAGACGCTAATATTGACTGCGTTCAACAGAATACAACAGTTTTGCAACTATTTTATAATTGTCTGTTAAGATAGAACTATTCTTCTAGATCTAAAAGTATAAAGGAAACTTTCAAGAGATTTTTGCAAAATAAACGTAAACTGCCGAACATAGCCATTGACCTAATACAGCGATAGCGCCGACAGCGCTTCTACTGGCAAAAAAGATAAAAAATAAGATCTTAAACATTACTATTTATCTTTTATTTACTTATAAAATTTAAAATTAAAAATAATCGTTTATTTCCGATCACGTTATTTTCCAAATTTTATAATTACTAGTTGTAATTACAAGTTGTACTTAATTTTTTATTCAATAACAGATAACAAAATAATCTTCACTATCTGCCAGTATCCGCTTTTTAGGTAGATAGCGTATCGGACGACCCTCAGTTTGTTGAGGATAGCATTCATTTGAGAGGAAGCGAGTAGACATCCTTCTTAATGACGCTGTTCGCTTTGTGAAAGTCTATGAAAAAAAATGGTAGGCGCCGTCTTTCTTTCGAACCACAATTATTAGGGAAATCTAGGCCTTGTGGGAGAGTTCTACGACGATTTCCCATTCCATTTTCTCTACCTCGGCATTTATGACGACTTGCTTGGCCGGGTTTCTTAATCGGTAATGTTGTTTAATCGGAGCAACGTTCTTCCTTAGCCGAATGTGGTGCTGAATTTAATTGGTCGGGTCCTGGACGGTTTCGAATTGGGATAACTCTCGCGTCAGAAATCTTCGCAGTGTTGGACTTCTTCAGTCAGGCCGGGCATAACCGCCTTGGACTTGCTTCCTCAGACTGTTATAGCGATAGCGCTTGGAGAATCAAATCAATCCGCGCTCGAATTAGTCAATATTACTGTAATGAAGATATGATCAAAAAATCATGCTCCTATGTTGATTCTCTAATCGCGATGGGCAGCATGAGCGTCTCTGGTATGGCTGTGAATTCTCCGTCAGATTGTCTCGGTTCCCTGTATACACTAATTGTTACTCTACTCTATACACTAATTGTTTTGCATATTGGGCGGTAGCGGTATTTACGAATGAGACTTCGGAGAGTTGATGAGTATGGTAAGGGAGTGTTCCCAGGCGTATAATAATGTAAGTCCGCGATTATACGCTGGAATATTTGCGAGCGGTGGCGACATCTCCGTCGCATCGATCCACATGGCGTTTCCCATTGTGAAGTGACAGTCCCGCGTGAGCACGCCATCTTTCTTGCATCGGGAACAAAATTTCTTTGCCGATCGTTTGTAATCGGCTCAGACATGATCTCACTGTTTACGCCAGCAGCACTCTTCAAGCATGGTTGCAAGCGGTCATGGAGCGATGGAGGTTACTCGCGGCTTTGGCCTAGCGCACAATGGTTTGATATGATGAAAATTTCGGGACATACACGTGTTCTGGGTGATCGTCAACATATTGACAAAGCCTTTAACAGAAGCACTCTACAGTCCCATCGTTATCTCCGTTCAGTCGCATTAACTCGGCTACTAATGCTTTCTTTGAGAGCAAATAGATACATCTTCATTTCTGATTTGTACAGAACGATTTGTGTCTCCTCACAGGTTAGATCCCTGTTCGGGCACCGCGTGATACGCCTTTCTTGTCGGAATTTCTTCGCCGGAATCAAGATTCAAAAAAGCATGAGACATCAAGTCGTTTTATAAGAAAATATTTTTATTGATATCGCATTCGTTTGTAACAATGTATATATTGTTATTGCATGTCATTACAGTGCCTTTAAGGCATGATAATATAAGGACACAATGCACCCACAAACGCAGATTAAAATAAGTATAGCGGTGATAGCTGTTCTATCGGAGATCATCGAGGCCACGCACGCACGCACGCACGCACGCACGCGCGTATACGAGCCGACGCATTTCGGCAAGCTACCATGCTTCATTACATTACTGTATTATTTTCAATATCATTACTTAAATTAATTAAATATTACATTATTATTTCCTTTTAAACTTTTATGTCTTGTTTGTTGCATCTCATCTTTCGGCCACGGATCTCTTTCTGATCGACCAAAATCTCCGACGTGCTATTTCTTGCGAAAGTAAGGTAGTTATATTTTAGTTGACTGATGGTTATTACACAGGATTTATGTGTCCATGTTACAATTTCTTGAGATGCGCGAGAGGCATACACCGATTGTAGTGCGCGAAGATGCATAAGCGAGCGTGGTGGCTACTCAAGAATGCATACTAAATGAAGGTTGTTGTAACATAAGAGTTACTTCTACATACAATGTGATCGTGTACAAGCAGGTCGCTAATATGTATACATATTCGCGACCTGCTTGTGTCTGATTCGCTTTATATACAAGTGGTTAAAGAGCAGATCGTAAATATTGATCATTACAAGCAAATCGTGGATATACGGGTAGTTTCAGGTAGATCGCAAACAAGTCACGAACGGATCAGACTGGGAGCACCCGACTCGGAAGCAGTGGCAGGAAGAATGGATACTATTTGGAAGCGCCTGATTGGCGAGTTGTACACCAGGAGCGTTCGGCTGCAAACGGGAGTGCTCGTAAGACAGTACGGAAGATCGGAACACCCAATAAGTTGGAGTCAGAGTCGACTGGGAACGCTCAGTCAGAACGCTCATGGAGTTTGTACACCTATTTCAATGGGACCGTTCATTGCATGGCGGATTCTCGGGAACACCCAAGCATTCAGCATCATTGCTCAATCCGAAATTTATATCTCCAACCGATGAGGCTCCAGCCGGTGGAGTATGTAGAAGAAAAACCTCTACTAATTATAATCACGCGTAATTATATGTATTCGTACGCACGTATTCATCATACGCACATCAGATTATAGCGCAAAGCGGCGGAGTATGCCGGACGGATGATCAGCCCGGACTTACTGAGGAGAGAGCGTATCGTGACAAAGTATCTAAATTGCTGAAAAACATATCGAATATTAAACAACACCTTCAATGCATATATGATCACCCGGTACCAGATGTATAGAAAATGATACATTTCTTCAGTGCATAAGAAAGGATCTAAAAAGATCCTAATAATTAGTTATCATACGGTGTCGTATGCCTTCTAAAAATCAATAAATGTTGATAATGTTTTTTATCAATGTTTATTGATTTTTAGAAAGCGCCGTATATTTTTATGTATTAGGTTAGGTACATATACTTTGTATCAGATATTACATGTTCTTTTGTTTAGAGATCATGATTATAATACAAAGAATAAATCAAAGAATTATTTAACTTAAACAACAAGTTGCAAATATAAATAATAATACAATATATATAATACGACTTATACAATGAGTATGTTGCAAACGTTAACACTTTGTCCGAATGAAAATCTGTTAATATGATCGTTGTGCAACTAATTGTTGCTTTATACAACCTGTAACTAATTTTATACATAACACAAACGATATGCAATTAGCATTTTTTTTCGATGCTGCGCGACATCAACATGGTATCGCCAGCATTTGTCTAATAGCTTTGCTCACCAACGTGGTATCATTGGACGGCATAAGCTGCATTCTACCTAATTTCATTTGATAAACAACAGAAATTATTCTAACAAAAGAAATTATTCTATGAATATTATCAAAGGCTCCGCATAATAAAGGGCACAGAAAACAGAGAATAAGAATTTCAACCTATCAGAAATCATATATTGTGGAATACACAGTTTCTGATAGATTGAAATTCTTATTCTCTGTTCTTTGTTTCCTGTTCCTTTTATTGTGCGGAGTCCCTTACAACACTCGTAGAATCATTTCATCCTTGTCGTTCATCAAATGTTAAACAAACGATGCTTATGAGCGTTGCAAACGTTAAGTGGAATGCAGCCATAGTGTTAAATGGAATGTATGACTACTAATATGCGATGAATTAAAAAAACAAATGAATTATGGAAATAGGATATTACGGATTATATCTTTGTTTTGCGTATTACTTATATAATAAGATTTAATTATTTTATTAAAATACTGTATGTTCTAATTATCATTTCAATTAATTTTAATTAGAAATGATTTACGAAATATTCATCACACACATTAAATATACATATTTTGACTTTTGCAAATTTAAGTTTTTTTTTTTTTAACAACGTCCGGTGATGGTTTTTCGCAAATTAATCATTGCAAAATTAAAAATAAAAAATATTTGTATTGCTTCTTTAAAAAATTTTTAAAATTCTGTTATAATTTTAAAAAAGTAAAGTTTAACCTTAGAATTTTACAATAATTTAATTTTATCTTAGATTAATAAATTCCTTGATAATAATTTCTCTGACTATCCGTGACTTTCTCTGATTTCCCTGACCGCTAATTCACCTCTTTTTGTTAAAGAGATAAGTCTACTGATATATATTGTCAGAATCTATAATAGACGTAACATAAATTTTGGATTTTTACTGACAATGTACATGGGAATATTTGCGTAAATATCTGAGCATGAGAAACTTGTATCTCTTTTACACGTAAGTACAACAAAACTATACGATACTCAGTTTGATCTTGGGTGGCGTCTGTGAGATCAGATCAAGGTCACATCCATTTTTTAAAAATGTAATATGCTATTTTTATTGTAGACTGTAATACAGTTATTATTGGTATTTTGAAGATATAAATTCTTATATAAAGATATAAATTCGAAAAGTTCTCGATCTATTACAGAAATAATCCCATAAATATTAGGTGTAGTAAAAAGAAATCCATTATTTTTGCATGAAATTGAATGGAAAAATAATGGATTTCTTTTTACTACACCTAACACTGTTACAATTTTAGAAAAGTTTGATTCTTCACAAGATTACTGCTAAAATTTTAGACAGATGTGTTCATTAGTTTCTTTATTTCGATCGTGTCAAGCAATTAGCTTTTGATTCCATCATGATGATAATGCATCCATTCACATTTCTTCAATTACAGACGCAAAATTCTACGAAGTCCGCAAACATTGTATTTCATCAGATTTGATAATCGAATTACTGCCTTTGACAGTAAATTAAAAATAATCAGCCCGCGATGAACGCCTCTGACTTATATCATAATTAGGCAAAAATAATTTACGGTTATAACATTTAACCATATCACTTGTTTGATAAATAAAAGTGATTTTCATGAATGACAAAGATATTAACCTTTCCCATTCTGACTTTATAGAATGCCTTCCAAGAAACACACATGACAGTAACCTTTTAATCAATTTTGGCTTTATTGACCATCCAATAAGAGACATAGTGTGACATGATGTGAAACGGTGCATCATGTTGTGATGTTCGTTAATGTACAAGAATGAAATAATTACTACATTCTGTCATCAGTTGTGGAAGTTTACAACTGTCAGAAACCGATTCTCCATATGTTGTAAAATACGAAATATGTTGTAAAATACGAAAATCTAAGAGACACGTTTTTTATACATGCGCTAACTCATGTTTCAGACGTGAACCCTTTTAAAAAAAACGGTATTTTTTTTTCGAGGTGAATATCGTCGGCAATATAAAAGATAGAAAAAAATGTTTTAAACAAAAATTGTACGGTTTCAAGAGTACGGTTTAAAAATATAAAGAAAAAAATATTTTTTTTTATTTCTTTGTTTAATATTATAAAATACCCCACCATCCAATTTTTTTATATTTTCAATTTTTTTTTCCAAATTAAAAATCATTTTTTTACGAAATTCAATCAAGTATAATAAAGTTACATTACGACATATCATTTTCAAACAAAAATTAATACTTCCATATACGCTATCCATGCTTATATGCATAAGTAATTGTTGTCGGAACAATAAAATACATAAATCAATGAATAAGGAAATTGAGATGATTGATATTTGTAACTTTATAAATTATAAATAATGTTAAAAATTATAATAACTTTTATTATTTCTTCTTAAAGTGAGTAAAACTTTTTTATTTACTTCTGTACATTACTTTTTTATAATATCTTAAGATTGTTCTCTTTAAGTTATTTTCAGTTTTACGCTGTAATATCTTATTTACTTACTCGTTTACATAATAATTTCTAAACGTACTTAATAATGAAATAATTTCTAAATGTTTATACACAATAAATTTATATTTTGTATCGTTTACTCATTATACTCATTACATAATGACACTCGTTGAAAAAAATGTTTTGAACATAATGACTTCAGAGTACAAGAAACCTTATTTATATCAATATATAATATTTGGAATAATATATTTATTAATAATGTTATTTATTAAAAAAAAAATTAAGAAAGAAAGGAAAAATCAAAATCGAGTTTAGGATCTTTAGCATTCTGATCTCGAACTTAATACCTGACATCACGTCGAGTTCTTACGAATCATCTGTACATAAAGCACATGGAAAGTCATAAAAATGAGATGATTAATAAAATAATAAGGATGATGTTAATTTAATTTTAGTTTACTATTGAAAAGTCCTTATATGTTGTGCAATATAGAAATAATTTTTTTTTGCCTATTGAAGTGATTCAGTATACAGCTCGACAGCTTGCGTAAAGGGGCATGGCAATATTTCGCGTCATGTGACGCGAAGATTAACGCTGAGATTCTACTATGTCTTCAGACTTTTCCAACAGTTATTGATTTAAAACTTAAAAATATATTGTAATTATATAAAAATATTTGGAGAAATATGTTTATTAATAACGTTATTTATTACAAAAAAAATTATGGAAAAAGGAAAAAAAATCTTCAGCATTCTGATCTCGGACCTAATGCCTGAGACTGCGCTGAGTTCTTACGGATCGGCTGTACGAATGCGGTAAATGAAATGCATGGAAAATCATAAATTATATCTCGTCAATACTATCACGTTTTAAATTCATTTTTGCTATTATATGATAATAAGAAGGGTATATGATTAATATAATTTAATAAAAGTTATGCTATCTAAAATGTCTCTTTCCCCCTTATGATATATGCCAAGCAGCCGAGATCGCTGAAAAAGTATTTTCGGTCGCTGGAAACAAGCGATCACAGAAAGAAGGACAGACTCTGAAAGACAGACTCTGTTTCGTTCAAGCCCAGCGTGTCCGCGCGATTACAATCGGAACTTCTATCCTTTTGTTTTTCCTCTGTCTCGCTTCATTGAGACGATGGAAAATGAAGAAATTTTAGATCACAAACACAGTTGCCAGTTCTCCGTTTTTTTTATACGATATTTTGGTTTCTTGGACTAATATTTCAATACTCCAGCAGACGTGAAAGTTTGAGATTTTCGCGTCTGTTGGAGTATCGAACATTATTTCAAGAAACTGAAGTCTCTGACAAAAAAAAACTGGAGAACTGGCAATTGTGTGTTTTAAAATTTTTTTCATTTTCCGTCGTCTCGAGAGAAGAGAGAAAGTTAGAGAAAAAACAAAAAATGATAGAAGATCCGATTGTAATCAGTGAATTTCGCAAGGACACATCAAGCTAGGCTCGAATGAAACAGTGAGTCTGTCCTTCTTTCTCTAGTTTCTAGAGACCGAAAATACTTTCTCGGCAATCTCGATTGGCATGTATCATAAGGGGAAAAGAGATATTCTGGATAACATAACTTTTATTAAATTATATTGGGTATGGGAAAAAGTTCATGGCGATTTTTTAGTAAAATTAAAGTGTTTTTCTTAGAGTATTGAAATCAATTTATTTAAATCAAATATGTTCCATTATTCTCTATAATATTTTGCCATTTTTGGGGCAGAGCTATAATTCCATCGCGATAGAACTTCTAGAATTGTGGTTTCTGATCGAAAAACTGCTTTAAGTGATTTTCACAGGCCTCTTTTGAAGCTAGCTTTATACCATTAAGAGAATTCTGCAGAGACCTAAACAAATGATAGTCTGAGGGTGCTATGTTAGGACTATATGGTGGATGCATTAAAACTTCCTAGCCAAGCTTTCGCAATTTTTGCTGAATCATCAAAGATGTGAGTCGAGCGTTGTCGTGATGGAAGAGGACTTCTCCTATTGATTAATTCTGGCCACTTCCTCTCAATTGCTTATTGTAATTTCTGCAGTTGTTCACAGTAGAGTTCGGAATTAATTGTTTGATTGGACGATAACAGCTCATAGTGAACGATTCCTTTCTAATCCCACCACACACACAACATCACCTTCTTCTTCGTCAATTCAGGTTTTGCGATTGCTTGCACCTTCTCTCCTTTCTTTATCAACGATCTTTTTCTAGTTGGATTGTCGTAAGTGATCCATTTTTCATCACTAGTTATCATTCTCTTCAGAAATGGCTCAATTTTATTCCGTTTCAGTAGCGTACACAAATGTTAATTCGGTCCATCATGTTTCTAAATGATTTAAAACTGTTTTGTGGTCGATGCTTAGTTCTCAATCTCCATAGTGCTCACATGCTCACATGGTCGACTTTTACCATGATTTCATCGTACTTTTCAGTAATTGGTCGACCGGAGGTTTATCTTTCACATCGAAATTTCCAGCATGAAAGCGAGCGAACCATTTCCGTGCTGCTGATTTTGATAGAGTATCTTCATCATAAATAGCGCAAATTTTTTCATAAACCTGTGCAGCATTCTTGCCTTTATCGTAGTGATACTTCAAAATGTAACGAATTTTTTCCTTATTTATTTCCATTTTCAAAATAAAATAACTTTTGATCCACTTCACTGATTTCAATCTTTTTCGGCTCAAAACAAAGGTTATGTCACTTTTTAAACGCACGTCTAGTGTTGCCAATGCGATTAGTAGTTGCCGATTGCTGAGCATTTAATGCCATCTAGCGGGAAAAACGCCATGAACTTTTTCCCATACTCAATATTTCTATATAAAGATTATGCGTTTCGCGGGTCCAGACCATTCTTGAAATGCCAACGTTTCGTGAATCTTGCTGTTCTCTTCATCAAGGCGAGGAGTAGCCTGATACTTTCTTTTTATATCCAGGCCTTTCCTTTTATATTACGCTACTTGTTAAAATGGTGAGTGGAGAGAAAAGAATTGTAGATGGGAGGGGGGAAGGTGAGAGAAATTGATCTTCAATAACAGGGAGGATTTCCATATTTTATTTATGTAATTTATTTATTTTATGTAGCCATTATCCCTATTTAGATCGTTAGAGGTGTTTTTGTATCTCTATAGCTTCTCTATATTTTCTTGAAAAGTATGATGAAATATTGGTTATTGTGGTCGTTTTGTCGAACAGTATTTGATATCTTGTTTCGATGTTGTGTTTTGCTGATTGCATGACGTATTTTAGTCTAACATCACATTGGTATTCTTTTATCCATAGGTTGACATTTTCCTGGTTTCTCTAATGTATATTTGCCCGCAAGAACAAAGTATTTTGTATATTCCTGTGGAGCTGAATAGATCTTCGATCTTTAGGATTTCTTAAGGATTGTTTAAAGATAGTTCGGATATTGTGTTTGTTTAATATTCTGCCAATCCGATTTGTTGCTCCTTTGACATATGGAAGAATGAATAAGATCCTTTCGTCTAATTGTGTGTCAGAGACTGTTGTCTTGTTTGCATGTTTTGATTATGTCTTTTTTTTGTCGTGTCCATTTTTCTGTAAGGCTAGTTTTAAGTGATTGAGTTCTCTCTGTAGATGTTCTTTGTCAGAGATGATGAAAGCTCTATGTATAAGTGAGTTGATTGCAGATTGTTTTTGTGCTGGGTGGTGGTGCGACTCGGTATGTAGATATCCACCTGTGTGTTGATTTTCTGTACATTTGATGGCCTAAGGTATCATCGGCTTTCTTAGAGATAAAAATCTAGGAAGGAGAGTTTTCCGTTTCTTCTATGTTTTTGTAATAAAGTGGATATTTGGATTTTGATATTGAGGAAAATAGGGAATTTATGAAGGCTCTGTCCTGACTTCACATCACGAATATATCGTCTACATAATGGAATCAAACTTTTGGTTTTTCTAACTAAGAACCTCTTTCTCAAAATGCTCCATGAAGATGTTGGCGATTACAGGAAAAATAGAAGAGCCCATTGCTTGAAATTTGTTCATAAAATTGATTGTTATAGGAGAAGTAAGTAGTTGTTAAGCAGTGCTCTATTAGCGGAATGAGGTCGGAAGGGACTTCATGTGAGGCCTTTATTATGTTTAATGTGTCTTTTATTGGGACTTATATGAAAAGAGATTCTACATCGAAACTTATAAGCAGGTCCGTGGGACATAGTCGGATTTTTTGGATCTTTTGTATGAAGTCTGTTGAATTAGTTATGTGTGATTCGGATTTTCTAGTGAGGGGTTGTGTAATGTTTGTGCTAGAAAGTGAGATAAGTTGCATATTGGGGAACGTATGGCGTTGACAATCAATCTGAGGGAGATGTTTGGTTTGTGTACTTTTGATAAGCTCGTATGTGGTAATCTTGGTGGGACAGGATTTATAGGTTTTAATGTTGATTTGGTTTTATTAGGTTTACATAATCAAAACAATCAATAACATGCAAATAAGACAACGGTCTCTGACGTACAACCAGACAAAAGGATCCTATTCATTCTCTCATATCAAAGGAGCAACAAATCGGATTGGCAGAATATTAAACAAACAATATCCGAATTATCTTTAAACAAAAAGATAGAACAAATCTTAAGAAATCCTAAAGATCAGAGACCTCTATTCAGCTCCACAGGAATGTACAATATATCTTGTTTCTGCGGGCAAGTATATATTGGAGAAACCGGGAAAATGTCAACCTATGGATAAAAGAACACCAATTTGTAGGCTAAAACACGTCATACAATCAGCATTATCAAAACACAACGAAACAGGATATCAAATACTGTTCGACAAAACGACTACAATAACTAATTCATCATACTTTTCAAGAAAATATAGAGAAGCCATAGAGATACAAAAATACTCTAATGATCTAAATAGAGATCTAAATAGAGATAATGGCTACATAAATAAAATATGGAAAACCATTCTCCCGGTTATTGAAAACTGACAATTTTCCTTTATTTCTCTCCCTTTTCCCCACTCATAATTCTCTTCTTTCCCCGACCACTTCAACAAGTAGCATAATATAAAAGGAACGGCCCGGAGGAGCAGCTCAGTATCAGGCTGCTTATTCTGATGAAGTGGACTGTAAGGTTCAAGAAACGTTGGTATTTCAACAATGGATTTGAACACGAAAGAAATTATTGTCCCAAAGTTTTGAAAATGTTTGTAAACATAGGCTAGCTGAAAAGGGCTGATTAAATAAATTAAAATATATGCTCAGGCTTTCCATTAATATGCACAAATTTGCTCTGCGGATAAGATTTTCTTGTGTATGTTGGATCAATTTCGGTGTAATGATTGCTACTGCAATGAAGCTGTTGTTCCAAATCCTCTAATATTTTCAAAGAATTTCGATAAATAATATTTTTTAAATAACCCCATATGAAATAATTAAATGGATTTAAGTCTGGCGATCTTGCGAGCCATGCGACGAGAGCACCTTGGCCAAATCCAAAAATTTGGAAAATTTATATTGAAATAATGTACGTAATAATGTACGTAATCTCCTACGTTTGCTATTGTGAAGTGGAGCATCGTGTTAGAACCACAGCGTTTCACGTAATAGAACATCTTGCAACATATCCGGCAAGTTTTCGGTCAAAAATATCCTATCACACTCCTACACCCCTATTCTGTTTGGAAAAACACATAATCCAATAAGTTGATTGTCTACAATCCCGGTCCAAATATTTATTTTTATTTATAATTTCCAACGAACTTGAAAATTTTGTTTTTGAAACGAACGGATTTTTCTCCTCCCAGTAATGCATATTATGTGCATTTTTTAATAATTTCCTCGTAAATAAAGATTCATCTGTAAATAATATTTAAACGAAAAATCTAACATCCCTGTTATATTGCCGCAACAACGAACGTCAAAATTCAACACGATATTCTGTATCATCTTCCTTTAGATGTTGCATCGTTGAAAAACGATATGGATGTATACGTTCATCTCGCAAAACACGATAGATTGTGGAATGCAACATTAATTCGACGCGACATAACACGAATGTTTATACTCGGATCTTCTTTAATTATCTCCAAGATTTTTTTCTCTATGAAAGTCGTATGAACATTTCGTCTAAGTCTAGCATCTTGCCAATGAATGATCGTGCTACTCGTTTCTCGAATCTCTGTTTTTCTAATTACGTTTGCGTCGGATGAGGATAATATTCTGCACATTATTTAGCAATAACGTCAGCCTGATTGTTACACCGCTCAAAATTAATAACATGTCACAATATTTTCCACTTTATGTAATTCATTGTGATACACTTCTTTGTTCTCTTGATTCGACCCCCCTCTCCCCCTCCTGTTTGGGAACGTACAACTTCCATGGCGAGAGTTACTTTCGCGTCGTGCATCCTTAAGCAGGGGAGGTGGAATGAGAGTCGCTTTATGTGGAAATCTTGCGCCCCTAAGCAGGAGAAAAAGTGGAGTAAAAGTCGTTTCGTATAGAAATCATGCTCTTTAGAGTCTAGAAATGTGACACTGAAAGGATTGGGCTAGGTAACCATCACTATTTAATTTCGATATGTGTGCTTATAATTTTAAAATTGATATTTTGACAACAGGAAGATTAACTTGCTATAAAAAGAAGAAAAAAGTGATCATTTCTCATAAACAAAATTTTACTTTAGATATTTTTTTATTTTTAGATGTTGTTTTTATTTTAATAATAATAAATTTATTACTATTACAGTTTTAATGGCTTATAAATGTTACTTTATCATGTTCTACAATGTGAGGGGAATCTTTTTAAACAGTTTAAGTTTCCAAAGAATAAACAATTAAGAATGAGATATATTAAATGTTTATGCAAATAGAAATACTTACATCATAATAACGTATTTATATTGCACTATATTCGACTATATTGGACTTATAATATTTCGTTGAATTTTAAGTACGTTCGCTTTAATGCCTATAAACATCATTTGTACTTGCTTAATATTTGATTATAAGTATGAAATGATGCTTACAAAGTGTAAGAGTGCACAGCGAACATATCTACCAGGTATAAGCTTAAATCCGCTGTTTGCTCATAGGTAGCATTAGTGAGCGTACAAAGCTATCCTGGGCACACAACACTTTTTTTTATGTGTTTCACATCTGTCAACATTAACCAGTGCACATCATTTTGCACAAGCAATTTCATACAACAACATACATTTTTTCTTTCGTAATCATGTCTAGTTTTTTGCTAAAAAAAAAGCATATGCGGGAAGCTTTGCTTTTCTGTTTGAAGAAATCGGCTGCCGAATCGCATCGAATGCTTGTAGAGATCTATGGCGACAATGCTTTATCGGAAATAACATGCAGAGATTGGTTCGCCGGTTCAATGACGACAATTTTGAGCTGAGTGACAAGAAGCGTGAAAATTGGCCTAGGAAGGTTGAGGACTGTCAATTGCAGGCTTTTTTGGATGAGGACGATACCCAATCGCAAAAAATGCTTGCCGAGCAATTGGGTTTCTCAAGCAGCTATTTCCATGCGGCTACATGCCATGGGAAAGGTTCAAAAGGTCAGAAAATAGGTGCCGCATAAACTGAATGATAGGCAGATGGAGCGACGCCAAAACACGTGCCAAATTCTGCTTGCCAAAAAAGAAAGTAGTTCCTATATTGTGACAAGTGATGAAAAGTGGATCTATTTTCCTAAACGCAAGAAATTTTGGATTGATCTCGCCCAATCATTAACATCTTCCTCAAGATCAAATCGCTTCGGACGGAAGACGATGCTGTGCGTTTGGTGGGATCAAGAGGGTGTCATCTACTACGAGCTGTTAAAACCTGGTGAAATTGTTAATGCTCACCGCTACCACCAACAACTGATCAAATTGCACCGTGCTCTGCGTGAAAAAAGGCCGCATTATCGGAAAAGACATGACAAGCTGATTTTCCTCCACGACAACGCATCATCGCACGTCAACAATAGTCCAAAAACTACTTGGAGACACTCAACTGGGAAGTGCTATCCCATCCCGCTTATTCATCAGACCTGGCACTTTCTGACTATCACCTGTTTTCGTCGATGGGCCATGTGCTCGCTGAGCGGCACTTTGATTCTTACGAAGACGTCCGAAAATGGCTTGATGAATGATTTGCCTCGAAAGATGAGGAATTTTTTTAGCATGGTATACACAAATTGCCCGAAAGATGGGAAAAATGTATAGTATATGTATATTAGCAAGGGCAAATGCTTTGAATAAATTTGTTTTTGCTTTTTAGGAAAAAAAATGTATTTTTCTGACTAAAAAACAGCGGATTTAAACTTATACACCTGGTATTATGTGCAGTACCGAAACTAAATGGCTTCTGATTACATAATTTAGACAGTTAATTAGGCCTATTCTTTCCAATATCATATCTTTGTTATTTAGGACCTTAGATCGCCTCTTAAGCAGAGAAGGAGGTGGGGTGAGAATAGCTTCGCGTGGAAAATTTTAAAATATATTTTAAAGCAGAAAATTTCTGTTTTATATAGTATAAAAGAGATATCATTTTTCAAACTTCTTTTGTTACTAACTGTTTGACGAATGATGTCCACCAACTACTGTTGGAAGTCACTCAGGGTTATGACAACATATGTCAAGGTCATCGAACTAGGCCCCCTAAAATAAACATTTCAAAATGTTCATTATAATGTGCGTGATTCGTATAAATTTTTTCATTAATTATGCAGTATAGGGGATTACTCTGCAATGATCTTAACCTTGACATATATTTTCAAAGTCATAACCCCGAGTGACCCAGAATAAATTTTACTGTAGCTTGTTATTCCTTAAAAATTTATTAACAAAAAAAGTTCATCAATAAATCTAACACAACTGCGCTCTGATGAAACAAATGCTCTGCTTTAAGCGCAAAATATTTATTTATATAATTTCTTATTTAATTTTTTTATATAATTTTGCCTCCTCAATTTCGTCAATAATTTCTCCTCCGTCAATTTGACTTTGATTGTTTGTTAAGCATTGATTGATGAACTGAAAAGTTAGATTGTTGTAATTGAATATTTGTTATAGTAAACAATTTTTAATTAAGTACATAAGTTTTTTGTTTCAAAAAAGCAAATATTTTACTTCAAAAACACAAATTTCTTATTTTACAAACAATTGACATTGTTTTCCATATAATTTTACCAAGTTATTAAATTACACGAATTACTCCTCTCTGCAAAAGTTAATTCAGTCAACTGCTGTGTGTGATGATATATTTAATATAATATGATGATATATTTTTTTCAAGAAATATCTGTTCGCAAACACAAATTCTTTGTTTTAAAATCATTTTTTTCTGAATTCTTTTTGTTAACAACTTTTTAACGAATAACGAGCAACGGCTAAAATTTGTTCAAGATTACTAGAGATGATGATCTTGACAACATATATCAAGATTTTAAAGCCTAACAAACCTTTTAAGATATCTTCATATTAAATTTTGTTTACTGTTTTAAACTGTAGCGCTTTAAAGTAAATAAAAAATATCAAAGATATCATTTTTCAATTTTATGTAACATGGAACAAAATAGACAAAAAATTCAAACGCAGATTTAAAGCCCCATCCTTACACTTTAATGCGTTGAAAATCTCTAAGATTTCTTTTTACCAAGATATTTAACTTTTCGTAAAATGCGAGTAAATGCCTATACTTTGGATATGGCTGTAGCTTCCTCTCCTGTCAGCCAAACTATCATTTTAAAAGTAATTTTATTGATTATTTTATTACTTTGACAAAACAAGCAAAAAGGCTTGCCCATATCAAATTTTGAAACAATTGAAAATAAAATAAAAAATAAAAAATATTTATTAATTATACTATAAATGAACTTTCGAATTATTAATTATAAAGAATATCAGCATTTAAGCAATATATTAAGAAATGAAAGGTTTACATTATCTAGACAAGTGTGTCTGTTTCAACAAATATTAATACATTTTAGATGGAACTTTTTATACTATCTATAATGTAGATGCTATTGTTGTGTTACAGATAATATAAATAGTCTTATTTAAAATGTACTAACTAATATTTATCTGATTAGAAATAATACGGATATATACATTTCTATCCAATTAATATACGAGGCTCGTTCGATAAGTCAGATAAATTTTTGCGAGATGACGTACACAATGCACTGTATAGTATAATATTATATTATTTTCTATTATATTATATTATATTATATTATATTATTATATTATATTATATTATATTATATTATATTATTTTCTATATACTATTCATATATATATATTATATTATTTTCGGTTGATTTTCGACTCGGAGCCGAAGCGTTGAGCAGCAATTTCTCATAGCATACAAATGAAATCTTCGTAGACTTCATTCTCTTATAATAAAGCCCTTAACTTATTTTTACAAACATAGTGTTGTTCTTCAAGGTTTCCTAAGGCGTCAACTACTTATTTCAAACATATAAAGTTTGAAATTGTTATATGCAACACATTTCTGACTCGGCTCATATGTCAAAGTGTCAAACGGTACTTAATAAAAAGCATCATTTCTCTCATCGCCCCCGTGCAAATATGAAATAGATTGAATCATTATGTAAAGCAATATATTATCAGAAATGCTATAATAATACAATAACATATTTTTCTATATATAAAAAAATATATATTAAAATAAGATCGTGCTTAGAAAAGGAGTCATGCATCCTTATTGCATCGGCGATGATAAACCGGAACTGATAGAATACATTCTTGAATTGCAGAATTATCGAAACAGAAGTACAACAGACTGAGTCAGAGAAAAAACAAAAAAGGATAGAAGCTCCGATTGTAATTGGTAAGGCTTCGCACGCTGCGCTGGACTCGTCGAGCGATAGAGCGTGTCTATCCTTCAGAGTCTGTTATTCTCTCTGATCGCTTGTTTTTAGCAACTGAAAATGCTTTTCTGGCAATTTCAGCCGTGTATAATTAAGTTAAAAAACGTGTATAAATAAGAGAAGAAGGAACATTATAGATAATGTATAAATTATAATAAATTATACTAATCGTATACCCTCCAAATTTATGTATAATAGTAATAATAATTTCAAAACACTTTCGATATTAAGGAATTTTTGCCGTTTATCAAGGTGAACGCTAAGTGAACGCTATCGATCATGTAACTTTTTCTGTAGTGCGAAAGCATGAAAAGTGAAAAATTTTATGCACGTACACATACAGACAAAAAATTTTCACTTTTCACATTTTCGTCCTAAGAAAAAAGATACATAATCGATATCATGGTCACATTATATTCTTTTTCTTAGCGACTAATTAAGAAAAAGAATTTAGCGTTCACTATAAACTGGATCCACGTTATTGCAAAAACTGTCTATGTATTAAATTCTATTATTGATGCGTCTTTTAAGTGTATTCTACAGAGTTATTCTACTAAAAAATAATACAAACAGATGATCGGATGTATGACGTGGTAAAATAAAATTCTATATTACATTCTGTGGCACAAAAGCGTGATTAGTAGCTCTTTGAAAGAAACCGAATGTTTCATAAAAATAATAAAAAATAATATTTTAAAAGTACGTTACATTCAGTAAAATGAATTTACTTATTAATATGATATTTAATTCAATAGGAAAATATCCTACAATTATGTAGGAAGAAAAATATGTTAACGATAATTTGCTAGAAGGTATAGTCGCAGCAGGTTTCTTATATATACTGCGACGCTCATGAAATACATGTATGTGCGCGATCCAGTGGTTCGGCTGTGGCGCGTTGAGCGGTTGTGAGGGAAAAATAGGCAGCACTTCAGAAATCAGCTACTAATTCCATACTGAAGTATATGTATAATTTCTATAATTTTATAAAAATATATTGGGAGTAATATATTTATTAATAACGTTATTTATTAAAAAAAAATTATGAAAAAAAAAAGAAAAATTAGGATTGAGCATAGGATCTTCAGCATTCTGATTTCATACCTAACGCCCGAGACCACGCTGAATTCTTACAAATCACTTGTACGAACGCGATACATAAAGCATACAAAAAATCGTAAATTATATCTCGTTAACTATCACGTTTTAAATTCATTTTTGCTATTATACGTAAATGAGAAGGATATATGATTAATATAATAATTATTATTGTGTATTGAAATACAAAATAATTTATTACAGTAAAAAGTTTTGTTAATTTTACTTTAATAGCTCTAATATTCAAACTTAACATGACGGGCCAAACTTAAATATATCAATCAATTATAACAAAAAAATCACATTATGCGTATCGTAGTATAGTGCTGCTAGATGGCAGCATTACTGAGATGAACACACATAACGCATACAAACTAAATTTAAATGCTATTTATGTAATTAAAGCATTTAGCTCCTGTTTCTTAACATTTCTTCTTAGCATTAAGATTTTTGGTAAATATTCACAAAAGTCATCACCTTCAAAAATCAATAACTTTTACATATATTGTCAAGGTTATAACCCTGAGTAAACTCCAAGAAGTTTCAGCCTTCGCTCGTCATTTGTTCAAAAATTATAAACAAAAAAAACTTTTTGAATAGTGTGTCTTTTATTATATATATAGAATGTTCCTGGGTTAAACAGCCAAACTTAAAATATGAATTTAAGATCTCAAAACAAACAAAATTTTCCTCTGTATGCACTTTTCCTTGTAAAAATTTTATTTACTTCTGAAATTATACAGAACAGAAAGAATAAATTGAAGTATCTCTTGTTTTTTATTTGAAGCTCGAAAGTCATTGATAAGCTTGTTCGCAAAGCTCAGTAATAGTTGTAACTCATAGCTATCAGTTCGTTGAATGCTTTTGTAGAATAAATTTAGAATTATGCCTCGTACGTATTCTATAATGAATATGTCAATATGATTTATTTATATCGATTTTATGACAGAAATATTAACACTGCTCGCCGTGAATACGCCGCGCGAACAGAAGAAGTCGGATAAATCAGTATTCTTTTCAGCATTTCAATGATTGAAGGAAACTGGGTCATTTAATATAGCTTCCCAGGATGGAGTTTTTGTATCATTGCAAAACGAAAGAAGAACAGCGATCATATTGCAATATTTCGATCAAATTTCATCAACAAATGAAGAAATTCTAGAAGAAGTTCCTAACATAAAATCGGATCCCGAAGATCCGATTCTATATTAGGAATTTCATCCACAATTATATGGAAAACACTTCAGCCAACATGGACATCATCCATATTACATTCAACATGTCCAGCATTTATTACCGGCTGATATATACCATCAGTAGAGCATTTTGCGATTGGTTTTTAAACGAAACAAATAATGATTCACAATTTTCACGTTTTATGGACAGATGAGGCCATATTTACCAGGCAAGGTATTCTCAATCAAAGAAATAGTCATTTGGTTATATGAGAATCCTCGAGCAATCCATGAATATTTCCAACACAGTTCTCAATGTAATATATGGTTAGGAATAATGGTTAATATTTTAATTGGACTCATTTTCTACTATCGCTTGAATAAAAATGGATTTCTCACATTTTTAAACAATAAATTTTATGATCTTTCGAAAAATATTTCTTTAAAAATGATAATGAATTTTTGGTCAATTAGAAATGGCTGTCCTGTTCATTATAGCAGAAATCCTCGACATTAGCTTAATATTCATTTTCCCGGAAGATGGATCGGTCGTGCTGGACCTGCGGCTTAGCTTCCGCGTTTCCTGGATTTAACACCATTGGATTTTTTGTACTATAAGGGGATATTCTGAGGTACTCTGAAGCAAAAAGTGCAATGTCTGTTAATGATCTTAAAATCATTAAAATGAAGAATTGTGCAAGCATGCGAAGAAGTTACAGATACACAATATCATTCAACCACTTTCTCTCATCGATAGATGTAATGCTTGTCTCCGAACTAGAGGTCATCATTTTGAACAAAATATTTAATAAACATTAAATTTTGATTATTATAAAATAATAAAGTGGATGGATCTTATTTCGAAATTATTCATTCCTACAGTTTTGTAACTTCAGAAGTAAATATCGCTTGAACGAAACGTTTGCAAGCATAAGTCCAGAAGAAAATTTTTGTTTGTTTTGAATTCTTATTTCCTGATTTTGAATTCATATTTTAAATTTGGCGGTTTAACCCGCGAATACCTGTTAAAAAAGAAATTTTTGGTTTTATATAAATGTATTTTGCGACTTTCCATGCGAAGCAAGTTTTACTTCATGTCCCCCCCCCCCCCCTGCCTGGGGGTACACAACTTTTCACGCGAAGCAACTTGGCGAAATGGGGTAAAATTCGCTTCGCGTGGAAAGTCGTGCGCCCCTTGACAGGGAGAGAGAGGTGGGAAAACTCGCTTAACGTGAAAAATCAGAAACCTCTTGATAACGGGAAGGTGAGATGAAACTGGATGGACAATCATAAAATATATTTTAAAGCAGAAAATTTTTGTTTTATATAGAAAAAAGAAACATCATTTTTTAATTTTTTTTCTTAATAACTTTTTAATATACGACTAAAACTTGCTGAAGGTTACTCAGGGTCATAACCTTGACAACAATCAAGGTTATTGATTTTTTAGGATGTTGATCTTTTGTGAATATTTACTTTGTAATTTTCTCTAACGAAACAAAACTTCATATCAATATGCTTTATTCTTTGATGATACTTAGAATTTTTATTCTTAAGCGAATGGCACTCTGTTTATATGAAGCGTTGATTTTTTCGCAATTCGATTCAGTTAGTTCACAAATTAATCTACGCAACCAAGTTATTTCTTTAGTGATTTCATATGCAGCTAAGAATTCAGATTCAGTTGTTGATAGTGATACAACGATTTGTTTTTTTAGATTTCGAAATTACAGAACAATTTCCTAACTTAATAATATACCCTGTGGTTGACACATATATAATAATAATAATATATCCTGTGGTTGACTTTCTAGAGTTTGGATCGTTCGCAAAATCTGCATCATTATATTCATTAATTAGTTTCTAATTGTTATTTGGTTCATATTGATAATACCTTCTAAATATTTTAATATACGCTTAATAATATTCCACTTTAGTTTCTTTAGTGACCTTTTCTATGTACTGACTAGCTATATTAATGGCTTATAAGATGTCTGGTCTGCTGTATAACACAATATGCATTGATATATAACCAATGAATGTAGGGAATGTTTACTGTTTGACTATTTGTTCCTTTTAACATGCTTGTGACTTGATTACAAGTTAGTGGAATTTCGAATGGATTTGCATTATTGATTCGGAAATCCTTTATTACTGTATATAATCAGTCTGTGAGATAAAGATCGAACAATTCTCAACGCATTAATCTTTACACCTAGAAAGTACTTAAAATTAAAAACTTTAACTGAGACATCTGATTTTAACAGTCACAACGCAACTTTTCTTTTGTCTTTATAAATGATTAGTCTGTCATCCACATATATCAATATATACATTTTATCCTTTTCATCGTTACAAATGAATAAACATCTATCTATTTTTTGAGAATTTTATATCTAATTTAGTTAAGCAATTGGTAAATTTTATGTCAACATTTGCCTGTCATAATCCATAAATATCCTTTTGCAGTTTACATTTGCGATTTAAGAGTCCAAAATTATATGGCGAATCAGCGAAGCGATCAACATCGTGCTGCACCAATCAAGCACTGCGCGATGGTCACTTCAAATATACAAAATAAAAGCAATCTGGAATGTTTGATGAAAATAAAGGAAAATTTTCACCGTTAAAAATTTTCAAGGAATCCACTGAATTTAGATCGTCGTATTGCATAAAATCGCGGTGGGCTCTTTGTTCTCGAAACGTTCATAACAAAAGCGCGTCGTTGCAATTATCCGCTCGGCTCTTCCAATTGTTGCGCGACTCCTTGGTGAGCAATTTTTTAGTCGTTATTACTGAAAATTTAAGAACTCAGTAAGTTTTGTATTTCGTCATAGGGATTGTGAAATAAAAAGTAACTATTTAATGTATTAAACTTATCGCGATTCGTGTGCCTCTCCTCGCCAGGAACTTTTCTAAACGTACGTATATTAATCAATTAGAATAAAAAATCACATTATGCACATCGTAGTACAGCGCCGTTAGACGGACCCAACACAACTAACAAGGGAAGGTTCACAACTGTCCGGCCGATTTAATTCTTCATGAGATATATTGCTAAACACGAAACTCTAAGAGACACGTATTTTTTTATACGTGCGCTAACTCATGTTTAAGGAGTGAAGACGATATACTTAAAAAAAAACGGTATTTTTTTCTAGAAGAATACTATCTTGATCAAAAAATTCCCGGAATTCATTCAGAAAATTCAAAATACAAGTTTTATTCATCAAAAGTGATATTGTCCCCTTCAAAGTACTCCCTATCGACTGCAACGCACTTATGCCAGCTCTCGAAACATTTCTGGAACTCTATTGTCGATATAGCCAATCAGTCGGTATAATCGATCAGAGCCGTCTTCGATTTTTCCATTACCTCCTTTCGGATGCTGTTAAAACACATTCCCCGTAATAGGTTTTTTATGCTCATAAACGGTTGTTTTCTTTAGAGTATCACTGCTGAAATAGTTTCCCAACATTTCCAAGGTTTTTACACCATTGAATCCATTTTTAATGCAAAATTTAATACAAACTCGTTGTTGCAAATTCAACTCCATTTTTAAAACTGTAAAAAATCGAAAATACGTGCAGAGGTAGATACTCAAGACGGCATAACTTTTACAAATGTCAAGCTATGGTGATAAAATTCGGTGGGAATGTCAATGATAGATGTGGCAACCTAACCAAAAAACAGAACTCAAATCAGCTGACTCAGAGCATCACCTGGTAGTAATTCTGGGAACTTTTTGATCAAGGTGATATCGTCGGAAGTATAAAAGATAGAAAAAAATTTTTTAAACAAAAGTTATATGATTTCAAGAGTACTTTAAAGTTATAGATAAAAAAATTTTGTTTGTGTTTAATAAAATACTCCCATAATTTTCTTAAAATTTCACATTCTTTTTACCAAATTAAAGATTATTTTTTTTTATTCGATGTATAATGAAGTTATATTAACATATCATTTTCGAGAATTAATTATTAACGCTTCCATATATATACGTAATTCATGCTCATATGCGTAAGTAATTGTCGTCGGAATAGTAAAATATATGAAAACTTGAAAAGATGTAAGTAAAATTAGTATAGTTTTCTATATTTTCTATTGCTTTATTATATATGTATTTAAATTTTATATATTAGGTGTACAATTTTGCTTCCGCCGTTTTTTTCCGAAATTCGAGGCTTTATTGTAAAAAACTGGTTACATTTATGATTCAAAGTATTGTCCATCGCTGGCCACTACTTTCTCCCATCTCTTTCGGGTAGCGTACGAATCCGCGTCGAAAAAACTGGTCATCTTTTGAGGCTATCCACGAATCGATTCAATTTTTTACTTCTTCATAAGACCGGAAGTGCTGGTCAGCCAGGCCGTGTGCCATTGATCGAAACAAGTGATAGTCAGAGGGAGCAACGTCTGGAGAAAACGGCGGATGGGGTAGGACTTCCCATTTCAACGTTTCCAAGTATGTCTTGACCACTTTCGCAACATGGGGTCGAGCATTGTCATGCTGCAAAATCACTTTATCGTGTCTCTCGTTGTATTGCGGCCGTTTGTCTTTCAATGCTCGGCTCAAACGCATCAATTGCGTTCGATACCGATCGCCTGTGATTGTTTCAGTCGGTTTTAACAGTTCATAATACACTACGCCGAGCTGATCCCACCAAATACAGAGCATGACCTTGGACGTCAAAATCACCGTTCTTGAAGCGTTGAAACCACTTACGACACGTTCTTTCACTAATAGCGGCCTCACCATAAGTATTTGAGAGCATTCGAGCCTCAGGCGCAGATTTCTTCATATTGAAGCAAAAAATTAAAACCTCCCGCAAATGGCGAGAATTTGGCTCGTAAACTGACATTTTCAATCGAGAATAACTTTATGATG
>NW_012130100.1:1995070-1996539 GCF_000143395.1 Atta cephalotes | reverse complement strand
AAAGTTGTACACTTAATATAATATATGTATGTATATGTACGTATATGTATGTTTAGATTTTATAAATATATTTTTTTAAATATATATTTTTTAAATATATATACAAGGTGCGCCAAAATTCGAACAAATCGAACAATTTCTTCAAACAAAATATTTTTAATGAAAAATTAAATATTATTAAATTATATTAATATACAAAAAATCTTTCTATATGGCATTTGGGGGATTCCTTTATATGGGATTTGGGGGAGCACAATTATTCGATGTATCCTCCATTAACTTGAATGGGCCTCTATTCTCAATCTGAAGCGTTCGCACATACGCTATAATGTAGCACTGTCCATGCCGACGAATGCTACCTTAACGGTTCTTAATGATATCATTGAGATGCCGAGACTTGTTTGTGATTCTTTCAACTATGCTCCATACGTAATAGTTCAAGGGATTTAAATCTCTATTGGGAGGCCAGAATTCCTTGGACAAAAACGACGTTGTCTGAGAGCCAATTTTGAATCAAATGACTCGTATGAACCAGTGCACCATCCTGCTGAAAAATATATGGCCTTTCGGATGCCACAATTTCTATCCACAGCTTCACTACATCTATCAGAACGCGCAACGATTGCCCTGGATCATCCAAAATCAGCGCTTGAGTTCTTTCAACAACGGAGTCCTCGTGATGCGTTCTTTCGAGTGACTCTTCCTCGCTGGCATACCTTGCAGAACCTTCGAATTGTTCTGAGCTGTATATTTTGCCACAACGTAAACAAATTGATCTCAGGTATCCAAAGAATCGAAATATTTCCGTTGCTGAGCGCTCAGCGCGAAGGCCTTCGTCGTGACTCTTCGATATACTCCGCACTTGGTTTCAACATCGCGGCCATTTTGAGAATATGACTGTTTATTAATAAATAATACTGTTTATTAGAAGAATCAGGGTTTTTTGAACGCCAACAACAATCTCTGGCGGAGGCATAATATAGCAGAAAATTTAAATTGAAAATTGTCCGGATTTTGATGACACACCATATACATATCTAATCTTGTTATTATTTCTTTGACATTTATTGATATTGCTTAATATTCTAAAATTCTAAGGTTTGTAACATATTCTCGTAAGATTTATAAGAATTTTGAAGTGTTTATACGATATTTTTACAGCTTTTTATTAGTCATAAGATTTACAAGAAATCGTAAATATTTACGAATAATCTTACGTTTTATGATACATATGCATAAAATTAGAATACTGATTATAAGTTCTTATGAGTTTTACGAGAACAACTTACGAGTCTTACGATTCTGCTTAGAATTGACCTATTAATTTCTTCTATGAATAAAAATTAAAAATAATTTTATTCCAAATCCATTCTTTATAATAAATTAGTATATAAATTGAATCTTTAAAAAATTAAAAAATAAATTTAAAAAAATTGTTGCATTTAAAAATACATTGAATTATTAGAAAA
>NW_012130100.1:1986797-1989720 GCF_000143395.1 Atta cephalotes | reverse complement strand
TATATATATATGTATACTATATATATATATATATATATATATATATATATATATATATATCTTAATATATCTATATATATCTTAAAAAATATATATCTTAAAAAATCTAAATACATATATATATACATATATATATGTATATAAAATTTAATTACATATATAATAAAGCATATAGAAAACTATACTAATTTTACTTAAGACATCTTTTCAAGTTTTCATATATTTTACTGTTCCGACGACAATTACGCATATGAGCATGGATTATGTATATTATATACGGAAGTGTTAATAATTTATTCTTGAAAATGATATGTTGTAATATAACTTTATTATACATAGTTGAATTCATAAAAAATTAATCTTTAATTTGGTAAAAAGAAATTTGAAAATTATGGGTGGTGGGGGTATTTTGTTAAACAAACAAACAAAACTTTTTTTGTCTATAAGTACTTTTGAAGCCGTATAACTTTTATTTAAAAAATTGTTTTCTATTGTATTTTTTGTACTTCCGACGATTTTTGTCCTTGAAAAAAGATAGCATTTTTCTTTAAAAGGATATTCCTTTAAACATGAATTAGCGCACGTATAAAAAAATAATGTCTCTTAGATTTTCGTGTTTAACAACGTATCTTATGGAGAATCATATCGATTCCGGACAATTGTGAATCTTTGTAAAATAAACACTTATAGTATACAAATTAAACCTAAATGTTACTTATATAATTAGAGCCTGTTTCTTAACAAATATCATATGTAAGTTTTCTGTATATGCTACATGAATATAAAAAATGATTTAATCAACAAATATTAATTTGCAACACAAAAATGTAACATTTAAATGAAGTTGTTAATATCAATTTGTAATTTTTATTTAATGCTATTGACATCAATAAAGGAAATTAAAAATATAGAGTAAAAGATGTCTTTATTCAAATGGATATAATAGTTTAGTACTCCATGTATTTGTGAACAAGCATCTTCTGTTTAAATATTAGCTTAAGTATTAAGTATGTCTTTTATTAAAATATAATATACCATAATATCATAATTACTGATTTTGATGTATTATTAATTTAATTTATGCTATAAATATAAGACTAACTTACAATATAAAAACATATTTTTTAAATTTTGAAATAATTCATTTCCTTCCTCATTTTGATTTACAGTATCACCGTTTCAATAATCCAGTTCAATAATCTGAACAATCTCACATAGCATGAAATATTATAATCTTGTAATAATATTATAAATTTCTAATATTGCACGGTAATATGTACAAATATTGTACAGTAATATTGTATAAATATTGTTGCAATATTAAATATCCGCGGCAAATTCAACGCAGAAACATTTCTGCGATATTTTTATAATATTACTATAATATTACTGTAATATTAGGCACTATTTTCAATATTATCCTAATATTTTGTAATATTGCTGATATTATTTCTATGTATATCGTTACAATAAATGTCCGCAAAAAATTTATCGCAGGAATATTTTTGTAATATTGTTACAACGTTATGATATATTACAATAATTAATTCAGTTTTATTAATTGCTAAAGTATTGCTTAATATTACACTCTATAATACTATGTATGATAAAAAAAACATTCGGAGACCTAGAAAGCACTCCCAAAAATGGTTGAGAATCTGCAGGAGACACGCTAACTTGGATTTGGATATTCCTTTTTGTAGAACTTTTGGACGTTTTCTTCTTATGAGTAGTGTGTCCCTCTCGTGGCTAGGCTTAATTATTTCTTCAGTATGAAATATTGCAGCAATATTTTAATAGTGTGTAATATTACAAAAATTGCAACATTTATTTTTGTAATATTGAAATCTTTATATTTCATTGAATATATTGTAAATATTGAAAAATATTCTCTAGAAAAATATTGCAATGTACTGTTGCAGTGTTACAATTTCAATAGGTTGTATTTAGAGAAATATTTCATATATGTTGCTATTAAATTATGCAATACTTTAATAATTATTCCACTTTTATTAATTGCTAGTGTATAAATGCTTAGCATTATATTCCAAAATACATATGATAAAGTTATATATCAAAAAATTTTCGGGAGCTTAAAAAAGTTATAAAAAAGTTTGAGTCTTCAGGAGACTTGTTTACTCGACTTATAAGAAGTATTCACGTACTCTTTCTTATAGAACTTCTCCTTATTACATGTTCTCCTTATTAGAAGCATATACAATATAATATATCTATTGTATAATATATCTATTGTAATATTTCAATGCTCAAGTAATATTGCAATGCAATAAACTGCAATGTAATAATTGAACGATATTGCTGTAATATTACAGTGCAGTATATTACAGGGTGTCACCAAAATCCGGACAAATTTCAATTTTTATTTTTCGCTATATTGTGTCTCCAGAGATTGTTGGTGTCCGAGAAACCCTGCTTCTAGTAAACAATCATATTCTCACGCGATATTGAAACCAAATGGAGTATAATCGAAGTGGAAGATAATTAAAGAGCCGATGTCGAAGACCTTCGTACTGAGCGCTCAGCAACGGAAATAATTCGGTTCTTTGAATACTCGAGAGTATACATTTGATATATATATTAAATGTAATAATTGAATGCAATGTAATTTTTTCACAATAAGTTCATTATAGTTTTTTAAGATTAAATTTGGGAAATTTGAAGATGGAGGATTATTAATATTTCAGATTGATTGCGTTGAAAGTCCGACAACTATATCGACACACAATTATCATTTCTGAAATTAATTCATTTATGTGACTGTATATAGTGGTTTAACATCTTAACATTCAGACCGTAGTGGCACTGCGTAAAAGTTTAAAGTAATGTACAATATTTAACATAAACGGTCTTGTTTCTAATCTTATTGTATATATATATATATATATATATATATATATATATA
>NW_012130100.1:1975408-1986141 GCF_000143395.1 Atta cephalotes | reverse complement strand
GTGTGTGTGTGTGTGTGTGTGTGTCGTGTGTGTGTGTGTGTGTGTGTGTGTGTGTGTGTGTGTGTGTGTGTGTGTGTGTGCTAAGGAGAGAAAAAAGTGATTTAAATGATTCGATGAAATGATCCAGAGGAATATCTCGTCGAAGAATTAGTTGATCTCCGGAGGGACTGGGGAATAGGAAATGGGAGGAAATTCCGGTTGGATAAGTTCTGGGTGTTTAATAATTCGAGGTTTTAGGATTTTTACGGGTCTATAGTGGGAGTTCCTGAGTCTGAAGGCCTTCTTATAAGATCTTCTTATGGGCCCTTCACAATTGGCGACGAGCCTTCAGTTATAAAAGTCCTCGATTGTATTTTTGATGATAGGTATATTATTCCGTCGGAAAACTTCAATCTTTGCCCTCTTCCTACAGTGCGATGCCGGTTATGTTTGACCATCATCAATATTAAAAATTTCCATTTATTTAAGAGTCATGGTATCGAGATGGATATGGATTTAGAATATAAAATGTTCACACAGGGGAAGGAGTTGAATATGACTGAACACGGAGAGATGTAAATTACTCAAAGCATTTTACCGGTTTTAATCATGGAAATAGAAAGAGATGCGAATTACTCAAAGTGTTCTACCGTTTCGAGTAATCACAGGAAAGAAAGTAAAAATTATAGTATCTTGAGGTAAAGTTAAAGACTGAGAAAGAGAAAAAAGAAAAAATAATGGATAATTTTCGTGAAGTTGAAATAGGAGTAAGCAAAATAAAAAGAATTAAAAATTATAATAAATGGTTATCGTAAAAAGATTCTAATTACTCACTATTTCTGCGTTTGGACAAGAGATAAGATCAGCAGCTGCGATGTGAGGAGTCCTTGCAAAATCGGTGATCGCAAATAGTCTTCACCAGAGATCCTCTAAGAGTCTTAAGGTAATGTTTGTAGGAGGCGAAATGATGGAGGTCTTCCGAGTAACACTGAGTTTTCCCATTGCGAGAACTCCGCTTGATTATTCGATTGGACAGCACTGTGCTCTGATTCTATGTAATAAGATATAATACCCTTTGCAAGGACATAATATCTTATATACTGTGAACGTGCATTGTTTTTCGATATTTGATATTGATTTGATAATAATTCATTTTGATTTGTTTATGATTCATCTGTTTAGGAAATAGAATTTCGAAATATACAATAGGAATGATTAATGAAATTTGGACTATTGGGAAAGATTTTTTAAAAATAAAAGTGAAATTAGAATCGTTTGTTTGTGTGTGAACTGGAAGAGTAATTAGCCTTAGCTATGAGTCATAGAGCCACTATGTGTGCACATGCTCTCGATTGAATATTGATCATTAATATAATTTTTGTATGATGCTTGCAATTATTTATGATAACTAATTAATTCATTTGAAAATTGATATTCGATCGACCGTGCTGTTGATATTTTATCCTAGAGATATCGTAAATTATTCGTAATTGAAAAGAGAAAAAAAAAGAAAACAGTTTTTCTTCATGATAGAAAAGAATCGTGAAATTGTTAGGATGTAATACAATATTGCGGTAATACTTTAATGCGATATATTATGTTGCAATATTTGGACGATGTTGCAGTAACATTGCATTGCGATATTGTGATTATCTCAACATTATAGCAATACATTATTGCAGAATAATATATTATATTGTAATATCTCAACAAAATTATTACAATATTACATTGTTATATATCGCAATGTAGTATCTCAATAGTATTTACGTAATATTGCATTGCAGGTTGTAATATTTCTGCAATATTGTAATCTCACTGTAATATTACAAGCTGTGCGGGATTAAATGATACCATTATATTAATAACAAATTTTTGTAAATTCAGTCTTTCGCTACGCTAAATCGGTACATACAGACGGTAAAACTATTCGTTCAGAATGAAAACGTTCAAACGTGTGATGTCATTACTCAACCATGTTGATGAAAAATTTTTATTCGGAACGAACCTCTGTTTACGAGAAATGATCTTGTAAATCGGGGACATCCTGTATATGGCACGAGCATCGTGCAATTATCCATTTCAAGTCAAAATATTTGAGATAAGTGTAATCTATGTCAAGAAATACATTTTGATGAGCCGCATCAAAATGGAAACCAAAATCAGCCTTTATCTTCCTCTTTGATTTAAAAACTTCACTTAAAGTTATTTTAAAAAAATCACTGAAATTAAAATTTTTTCATAAACAAAAATTTTTTCATAAATTTGCCCAAAAGTTTTTTATAAAATTTTATAATATTTCTCTAAAAATATATTGAATATTCTTTAACATTTTGAATTGCAAAATTATTACGAGTATGCGAAAATTAGTTTTTTTACATTTATTTTTTTATGTAAATGATTTTAGTATATGTGAGAAAGCGATATGATATTAATGTATTCTATTGTATAACATTTAACGTTCTCATTAGTACATTACAATTATACAATATTTAATATTAATTATATTTTCTATGTATATTCCATCTTTTTCACAACATCTTTGATTAGATATGTTACAATTATATGTCTATTAGCGTGATAAATGTTCATAGATCATCGAAGCAGCAATATTCGTATGATCGTAGAGGTCAAGCATGTTATGTTGAGGCAAAGTTTATGATAAGTGACTGCTTGAGGACCACCATAAAATTAATTCCCAAATTCGAGAACATTTTTTTTTTATTGTAATTTTGTCGTGTATCATTTAGAATATAACTGCTAATCAGTAATACTTATTTTTACAACAAAGATCAATTAATTTTATTTTTCTGAAATTTCTCTGAAAAGTGTTCCAAAACAATTTCAATGAAATTTCAGTGAAATTTCAATAAAACTTCAGCGAAATTTTTCCATCAGGGTGTGTAGAAATAAATATATGAAACTCACGTAGTGAGTTACTTAGTGACAATTTCTTTTCATGTCATGTGCATGTTCGCGAGGTAAACTGGATTTAGAGTTTAATGACTCAATTCACGCGACGGAAATCACAGCAACAATGTAACACCATTTCATTATTCCACATTTACAACTATATAAACTATATAAACAAATATTCACATGTGAAATGTATATTTTCTCGTAATGCCACGTGACAGCGTATCAAATCTTATTAAATGTAGGAAATTTGATTCTGACCTCGATAGTACTAGTTCTAGTTAATGTATTATTTTATCGTATTAAAATTCGTAACAATTATGTTTTTATATCTGAATAAAATTAATGTACAAAATTGTCTGTAAATTATGTGCACTGATAAATAATCGGCAATGTTTGCTTTATTGATAAATCGATAAATCGATAATCTTGCTATTTAATGGTAAAAATTTATGATTTTAAGAAATATTATAATATTAATATTTTAAGAAATAGAATATAAAATTAAAGTAATTAGATTCCCTATAATTTAAAATAACAATATTAAAAATCCAATAGAGAATCCAATAGAGGTGCTGAAAATCGTGTATATATTAAATATTTGAAAAAATTCTCTTAAATTCTCTTAAATTCAAGATATTAGCAAAGATTAATTAAAATTCTTCAAGAAATTGAAAAATCGTATTTCGATTACTAATTTTAATTATTTTTAGCGATGACGAATATAAAAAATTCGTGCTTACAATACTGTATTATATACTTTAAAATAAAGAAGATAGGAGAAAGTCTTATAGTATCGATCATCTTAAGTTTTTGTAGAATATCTTGAGCTAGATTTAATGAAAATTAAAAAAAAAGTTATTCGTAGTTCTATTCATATTTAATAAAAGGACTAAAGTCATTTTATCTAAATGTGGATACACAAAGATTAATAATTAATTAATAATTAGCAAAAAGGAAAAGATTAGAATTTGCGCTCAGTCAGAAATGATAATGGAATCGACATCGATTAGAGTGTGTTCGTAGAGTCTCTGAAAGCTTTTTTTTAAATAGAGTTATTAGTAGTTAATTTCTGTGATGCTCGTTTCCTGCATTTTGTATCTTGTCGAAACGCGGATATATAGAAAATCTTAGCACTACTCAGCATTACTGAACTTATTACACTTCTGTATTACAGTAGTGTAGTACAGTAGTGCTGTAGTAGTGTTTTAAAATACTCCTAGTGCTTCGTAGTATTTTTCTACAAGATAACAATTCCTACGATGTAACAGTGAATTATGATATGTAAAATAATAGGATGCATCCTATCATGCACGTACAGCGTTATTATAACAGGATAAATGAAAATTAACTTCGGTCGATACTAGGAGCTGGTCGTTACTACAAGACTTTCCTATATTATTTATTATTATAGTCTCTAAAATTAAGTGCCTTGAATACATAAACGTACTGAAATTAATAAAAAGCTCTAGCGGGAAAAACGACATAAATTAATCAGAATAGAAGCTGCAAGAGAAGTACAAACTAGGCTTCTAAGTATTCATTTAAATATTTAAATATTTAAATATTTAGATATTTAAATATTCGAATATCCGAAATCGAATCCGAGAACTCAAAACCGTATTATTAGGGTAATCCGGATATCTGTATTATTTGGATCTAAATCTGAATCCAGATCTAAATTCAGATTCGCATCTGAATTTGAATCCAAATTTAGATCCAGAAAGAAAGAAAATGTCGATGTATTTGATAAATTTTAACTTATTTTAAATAATAACTTAATCATAACTTACTTTAAATAATAAAAATTAAATTTTAACTCACATATACAATTGACAAAAAAGAAAATTAAAAAATACAAATATAAATTCATACAGAATCAGATAGCACTTAAAATCTAGATCGTTTAAGGCATTTGTTTATAGGTTGTCTATAGGTTGTATTTCTCAAATCTACGGTTCTATAAGATTTAATATTGTTTATAAATAAAAATGTTTAGAACAGAGTCTCTCTCAATCTTAAAATAATAATAACAAAGATATTCAAGGCTAATAAGAGTCAGCGCGAGAAGGGATGCGCATAATTATTAAATTATTAGCCTTGAATATCTTTGTTATTAGATGTACAACTTTGCTTCCGCCGTTTTTCTATAAATGGCTTTAACGGTAAGTGGTGGTCGAAATAAATAGATCATAGACGTCATACAATAAACTTGGGCATCTGTCAACATAACCCCATAGAAACATTAGTCGATTTGTGTCTGCATCATAAAGTTATTCTCGATTGAAAATGTCAGTTTACGAACCAAATTCTCGTCATTTGCAGGAGGTTTTAATTTTTTTGCTTCAATATGAAGAAATCTGCGGCTGAGGCTCATCGAATGCTCTCAAATACTTATGGTGAGGCCGCTTAGTGAAAGAACGTCGTGAGTGGTTTCAACGCTTCAAGAACGGTGATTTTGACGTCGAAGACCGGCATAGCGATGGAAAAGAGAAGGTTTCCGAAGATGCAGAATTGGAGGCATTACTTGAGCAAGACTCGTGTCAAAATCAAGAAGAATTGGCACGATCATTGGGAGTGACTCAACAAGCCATTTCAAAACGCCTCAAAGCCATGGGAATGATTCAGAAGCAAGGAAATTGGGTACGAATTGAAGCCGAGAGATGTTGAACGTCGTTTGTTTGCTTGTGAACAGCTGCTTGAAAGGCAAAGACGGAAGGGATTTCTGTATCGCATTGTGACTGAGGACGAAAAATGGGTTCATTACGATAATCCCAAGCGCAGAAAATCATGGGGAATTCCTGGCCATGCTTCCACGTCGACGGCCAAACCGAATATTCACGACTCCAAAGTCGTGCTCTGTATTTGGTGGGACCAGCTCGGCGTAGTGTATTATGAACTGTTAAAACTGAAACAATCACAGGCGATCGGTATCGAACGCAATTGATGCGTTTGAGCCGAGCATTGAAAGACAAACGGCCGCAATACAGAGATGAGAGACACGATAAAGTGATTTTGACAATGCTCGATCCCATGTTGCGAAAGTGGTCAAGACATACTTGGAAACGTTGAAGTGGGAAGTCCTACCCCACCCGCCGTATTCTCCAGACGTTGCTCCCTCTGACTATCACTTGTTTCGATCAATGGCACACGGCCTGGCTGACCAGCACTTCTGGTCTTATGAAGAAGTAAAAAATTGGATCGATTCGTGGATAGCCTCAAAAGATGACCAGTTTTTTCGACGCGGGATACGTATGCTACGATCGAAAGATGGGAGAAAATAGTGGCCAGCGATGGACAATACTTTGAATCATAAATATATAACCAGTTTTTTACAATAAAGCCTCGAATTTCTGAAAAAAACGGCGAAAGCAAAGTTATATACCTAATATTATTAAAATAAAATTAATTTACTTACTTATTATTAAAATTAAATTAATATAAATTATATAAATTGTTAATTTATATTATTATGGGAGTACAAATAAGTTTCCGCCATTTTTTATAAAAAATTAAGCATTTATTGTGAAAGAAGGTACATAATGTTTTATTCAAAGTAATGGCCATCGCTAGTCACTTTTTCCCATCTTTCTGATGTGGATACCGCGACAGAAGAACGCTTCATCTTTTGAGGCTATCCAAAATTGTATCCAATCATCGATACAATTTTTGGTATCTTCATATGATGTGAAGTGCTGCTCAGACAGGCGTCATCGATCGGAACAAGTAGTAATCGGAAGGAGCAATGTCTGGAGAATACGGCGGGTGGGGTAGAACTTTTCATTTGAGTGTTTCTAAATAGGTTTTGACCGGCGCCGCAACATGTGGTCGAGCATTATCATGCAGGAGAATAATTTTGTCATGCCTGGAATAATAGTGGGCGCGTTTTTCCTTGAGTGCTCGGCTCAATCTCAATTGTGTTCGGTAGAGAACCCTAGTAATGGTCTCATTCGGTTTGAGCAACTCATAATACACGACATCAAGTTGATCCCATCAAATACACAACATGAGTTTTTTTCCATGAATATTCAGCTTGGCTGTCAATGTTGAAGCATGGCCAGGTGGTCCCCATTTCTTCTTCTTTGGATTATCGTAGTAGATCCATTTTTCATCATCAGTAACTTTGCGATGCAAAAAACCCTTTCGTTTATGCCTGGCAAGCAGCATTTCACATGTGAAAAATCGACGTTCAACATTTCTCGGCTTCAGTTCATATGGAACCTAATTCCTTTGCTTTTGAATCATTCCCAATGATTTCAAACGATATGAAATTGTTTGTTGAGTCACTCCTGTAAATGCAAGTTCTTTTTGCGTTTGGCACGAATCTTCATCCAATAATGCTTCCAATTCCGCGTCTTCGTACACTTTCGGTCTTCCGCTACGTTCTTTGTCTTTGACATCAAATTCACCATTCTTAAACTTTTGAAACTACTCATGACAACTTCTCTCTCTTAAGGCAGCATCACCATATGTTTCTACAAGCAATCTATGAGCCTCAGTTGCAGATTTCTTCAAATTAAAGAAGTAAATCAAAAGTGCCCGCAAATGACGCTTATTCGGCTCAAAACTCGACATTTTCGTACAAAAAAAAATATATGAAGTTGATACAAAATCTAATATTTCAAGGTTATGGTGTTGCCGGATGTCCAATCTTACGATATGTCGTTTTACATCAAACAATTTTAACTATAATTTATTAGTGGTGCCGTCTTTTGCAAACGGCGAAAACTTATTTGTACTCCCAATAAAATTAATTATTATTAAATTCAATAACTTATAAAGGAGAAAATTGTAACTATAAAATTATTTTGGAGATTCTTTAAAATACAAAAAAGCAGAAAATTAAATATTTATCGTATAAAGATTATAAAGAATCGTAGTGCAACTTTCTAAAACTTATTTTCTTATACAATATTATAATCAGATATGAAATAAAAGTAAGATAAATAAGTCGATCAAACTAAAATTTGAAAAATTATTTCAAAAATTGAATTAAGAAGTTTGTCGTTGCGATAAATTATAAAATAGCTTACAGAAGCCTTTGTGTTGTTACCTTACTGATAAGATAACTAATAACATAATTAAACTAATAATAGATACAAATTCTAAATTTAGATAAAAATAACTTATGGTATCTATAAATTTTATATCAATCTAACTTATCAATCTCAATCTCATCGCACACACGAAATTATCACTTTGAAATAATATAGCTTAATATAGCGTTTTCGCTTGGGATACACTGGGTGCAACCTCGCACCGCACCGTTGCGTGTAAGCGCTACACTCAGTAGCGCTTACATTTCATAAGAGTGGTGCATACCATGATATACATCATTATTACACATAAAACTTTGTTCCTGCTTGACTTTCATTTTCAAATTTTAAATGTCACATTGACTCTACACAGTCTCTTTGAGATAGTGTAGCAAAATCTCACTTCGTGCACAAAATTTGCACTACACCGTAGGAAACACAGTACACTGAATAAGTTTGCTTATCACCAGTCATGGAAATATGTAGGTACAATGTCTGAGTGATGCACTAGTGATAGTGCAGCTAAGAGAAAACGTTATTAGCAATTATCTCTCGTAACAACCTTTCGCACTCCGTCACTTTTTTATTTTATCACACATGAAGAACGCATTATTTTTCACATTCATATAATTATGTGTGTGCGTGCATGCAAATGAGCGCGCGTGTGTACATGCGCTTGCATGCGTGTGTGTACGGGCATAGAAATGTATATGTAGACTGTTTCCTAATAGTTTCTAATAGAATTAAATTTTTGGTTTATTGATATGAACAATATACTTAGTACTTTGTGTTAATACTTTGAATAAATTAAAGATAATCATGATCAATTAAATAAATTTATTAGATCCGTGTACTTGTATGGACTGCTTTTAAATCTTTGAATCATATTGTTACAGTATGGATGTTTTCCAGTAAGAAACATAGATGACACAATGTAATACATCTATTATTACATCTTATTATTATTATGAATTATTACATCTTGTTGTTTCCAGATGTTAAACGAAAATGACATGATCATCGGGTCACTGTGTCATTCGTTTGAAAATACTATATACCTATCTTCTTCTACATCGAAAATGCCGTGCTCCTTGCATCGGCTGCCTCTAATATACCATTATTCTGAATCTTTCTTTACATTTCATTTTTTCTTCGAAAAGACATTAAATGCTGTTATTACCTATTGTTAACTAATTCTCGCTCATACTGAATACTTTCACTGCTAAGGAATATTAATTGAACCATATGCAATAATACATACAGAAACAAGAGCAAATCCATCTACGATCTTATAAAAAGTTATGTAAGAATGAAAATAATATTAGTATTTTATTATATTCAAATTAGTTGATGTACGGCATGTGTGACATATATACTTATGTGTCGCATGATTACTAGATGTGTTAGTGTATACGTGTTTGTAATAATTATATCGAAAACCTATTTGACGTATAAATGTGCTTATATATCGCTATAATATAATGTAATGTTTTCAAAATACAATAAAATTAAAATATAAAATAAAATAAAAAACTAACTTAAAATAAACAATAAAAAACGAAAATAAAGTATATAATAAGAAATTAAAATAAAATAAATAAATATCATCCAATTTAAGAGAAAAAAAATCTATGTATGTAAAAAGTTATTTGTTCAAATATAAAAATTGTTGATTTTGAAATAGAAACACAAGCATATTGACATTTTCAGGAAGTAAAATACTTCGCTTAGCTGTAATAATGTTTTCTGCTGTCGAAAATACGCGTTCAGCGCTGACAGAAGTAAACGAAATTCTTAAATATTTTCTTGCAAGTAGCTATAGTGGGAAAAAATCCTTCATTCGATTTTCACTATTTAAAGCAATCTGAATTATATTCATTCTTTGTGGTTTAGATAAATATAATTCAAACTGCAAATTTTCGTTTGTGTGTGCGTTCCGAACAAAAAATTAAGAGCACTCCTCGGTATAATTGCAATCGATTCTGATATCGAGATTGTCGCTGGTTACATGCCACTCACATAGAGTCCTTATATGTGCACAGATAGTTTGTCTTGTCTTCGTAGGCTCACTTTCTAGATTTTTGTAACGAGGACCTAGAAACTGTCAAGCTTTAATTACATTCAAATCTTCGTCACAATTAAGGTTGTTCCAAAATCATTGTTAATTTCAATGTATTTTCAAGAATGGTAGGTAAATACCTCATAGATATTGAGCCCCCTTTAATTACGTTGTTCTGGAATGATATAATTATAACAAAAATTTCGCAACAAATAAAAAAACTTTTGCATAAAAATACGAAGAAACTTTTTCCCCAACCCAATATATAATACAGCTTATACAAAACTAAAGCAGAATATCAAAATTTAAAAATGAATTTTTATTTTAAAGGCGTAATATATAATTTTTACTATTACTACATCACAGAAAAGTCTCGTTTGTTTTGTTACATTTAACTGAAAGGAATCATTGCAAATGAATAATGTAACATAAATAATATTTATATGGATATATGTTGATTTTGTTAATTTAAACTTGTATTAGAATAATATAAAAGAAATATTACTTTAACTTTAGCTAAAATAACATTTTTGGATAGTGTAGGCGCGATACGATGAAACACATAGGACCACCATGCCAGACCACCATGCCAGACTGTGCTAGACGACAACGAAGCGCTACTTCCCTCTTCTTGCGCACCGCCGCTGCCGCCACTCGAGTGTAGGCCGTCCTATGAATTCGCGCGGCGCGGCTTAATCACATATTGGCTTAGACGTTTCCTTTTCTAATTCGAAAATTACAGC
>NW_012130100.1:1967698-1972382 GCF_000143395.1 Atta cephalotes | reverse complement strand
AAAAAATGGCTTCCATTTAGACTGTAATTTGCCTAGAACATACAGTTTAATTAAAATCCATAAGCCTGGTTATCCTCTAAGAGTAATTATATCTTCGATTAACAGTCTATTATACAGTTTATTATATTATCCTTTTCTTACGTAACATTATTGTATAGTATATCGGAAGCATCTAGTTACATAAAAAAATGGCTTCCATTTAGACTGTGTTGTGTGACACAACGCTCGTGGAATCATTTCTTTGTTGTTTATAAAATGTTAAGCAAGAACAAATAATGCTCGCGAATGTTGCGAGCGTTAAGTGGAACGCAGTCTTAATCGAAAAATTAAATGAAACCCATTTTGATTCTAATTACATTTTGATATTGTTTAATATAGTGTCTTTGTTCATTAACATAGATCTAGTGTTAAAAAAAAAATAAATATGGGACTATATCAAAAAAGATAAATATTTCCATTAGAGGAATTTTTAGTCTTCAACCGTTTTTTTTTCTTAACTCTACTTTTTTTTCTTTTACTAGAAATCTTCATCTTTATATGTCAGACTACAATTTACTGTGAAGATTGGCACTGAAAGTAAATTGAATTTTTTGGACACTATGATTATGACAACTATAAGATTAATTTGACAGATATAGGAAGATCATTTGTTCGGGTAAATTTTTTAATTTTCACTCACATTTTTTGTGTTACAAAAAGGGTTTATTATTTTCGATTTCGTTGACAAAATAATTAAATTATCTCGTTTCTATGAAAAGAACTTGGTTCATATTTTTCTAAATAATAGCTATCCTCTTCCTTTCATTTTTTCAACAATAGAAAAAAAATTAAAATACCACATATGGAACAAAAATATAAATCATAATATCCATGTCAAGGAAAAATTCTTTACAATTCCGTACATAAAATCTATCTCTGAAAGTTTTTTACCTATAGCATATAAATGTAATTGCAAGTTATCATATTCAATCCTAAAACATTAAAAAGTCTTATAACTAGTGGTAAGGATAGACTAAATTTTTTAACTAATCAAAATATTGTATATAAAATTTCTTGTGAGGACTGTGAAGCTAGTTATATAAGACAAACCAAAAGAAAATTAAAAAAGACTAAATGAACATATTTCAGACATTAATAAAAAGATTGATTCTCCATCAATGATTACTAAACATCGTATTAACTATAACCATAATTTTATTTAGAAAGATGTAAAGATCTTAGAACAAAGAAACGTCTTAGACGTCGTACAATAAAAGATTAATCTGTGAAATGGTTCACATTAAAAAATTAGGATTGAACAAACTGAATCTAATTACTTTGGTACTAATTACTTAATTCTTATCTACAGATTTTACAGCCTCCTTCTCCTTCCTAATCTTTTTCTTCCTTTCTCACTTCCTTTGTTCCTTTCCCATCTCTATTCCCCTCCAATCTCATCCCCTCTCTCAACAAAATATTATAAAGTATCAAAATGTGGCTCACATGCTATAATATAATATAAGTTATTTCTGATTGAACTGGTTTAAATTTTTAATTCTGATCGCATTTGCTTCATCTGATCGCAATTTGACTTATGTTTCAACTTACTATTGTTTCTTGACTTATTGTTTATTGAATCATATTCATGTTAACATTTCGCATTTAAGGTATATGTACAATAATTTTATTTAAACACATTTTAATATAGTTCTATCTATTAAATAAGAATTATATATACTAATAATTTTAAATATAATAATCATTTATTCATTGTTAATGTAATTTCTATAATCCATGATATTAATTTGATAACAGAATGTGTGCTTTTATTGAATAACTCAACATGTTCAAATAATTTTATCATCATTATCATATATACTAATTGCAACCGATATAATGTAGAAGAATGTAATTGAGAATATTACAAGACTGAAAGTATTATTGCAATAGAAAATAGATAAGAAGAAGAATTATCAACATTTTGCGTAATTATATAATTTGTAGAAATTGTATCTAACCGTTTTATTAATTTTGTTAAATTTGCATTTAATCTCTACATAAATACATTGAGGATGATCTAATAACAAGGTCAAAATATTAGGTGTGGGAAAAAGTTCGTAGCGTTTTTTCCCATTAGATGGCATTAAAAAAATGTCACGAACTTTTTCCCACATCTAATATATGATTGTAAGAATTTAAATATATAAAAATCTGGCTCGTAGTCTTCTTGTTATTTATATTTGTTTATTATTATGGAACAGTTTACTTTCTTTTAGAATTAATTCCAAGACCTTTTCTGGAATTAGTGTGTGCAAAATACATTTTCCTGAAAATTGTTTTTACATGAATATAAAAAACAATAATAATTGATTTTAATTCATTTAATTATAAACTGCATAATTACATATATATTTATAAATATCATTACTGAGTATTTGAAGTATTTAATCGTAATATTCATATACAGGATATACAAAAAGTCCTGGATCCCTTAAATATCTTAAAAAGTAATCATTTATGAAAAAAAATGTTTTATACAAAAGTTGTAGGGTTAAAAATATAATATCTATTGAATGATCTTATCAATTTGACCTTGGGTGGCGTCACTAAGATCAAATCAAGGTCAAATTGATTTTTTTAAACGAAACACCTTATTTTTTATTTTAAAATTTAATAGCTGAGGTCGGGAGCTTTTCAAAACTATAATAAAACCTCCTTTTAATTAATACTTTTCAAGTTATGAGAATTTAAAGTTACGGAACCGTTGCGGCATTAACATTACCTGTTACCAAGCTGTTAAGCTTGTATTCCTTTTAATGATGCGAAAATGGGGTGATCATAGGAAGTTTACACAAGCGACTTTTCAATCAATCTTTTAGAAATAAAGACAATGGTATATATAAATCAACTGTCATTCATTTGAGCATTTGTCATTTCTTTAACCTAGTTCGCCTTATCTACCAGTTTTTAGTTATTTTCTCGGCTATATCCCATCGAAATCTGGAACTTCATCAAGTTATATGTCTGAATAGAAAACATATTTTTAACTTATCACATACAAAATTGATTATTATTCGTTGACATAAATCACAAGATTTTGGGATTTAGTATTATAAATTTTTCCCTTTAAATATCCTCACAAAAAATAGTCGAGTGGATTTAATTTAAAATAAATTAAATCAGGCGATCGTGCTGGCCATTCAATGTAACTCTTTTTTTCTATCCATCTATTCGAAAAAACTTCATTCAGATATTGATACATATTCGTAAATCGTAGTGAGTGGCGGTCCATCTTGTTAGAACCAAATGTCATTGAAGTTTTGATGAGTGATGTTTCGAATTGCCGGAACTACCATATTTCATCTTAGTATTTCATTTAGTATGGCTAAGTAATTATCAGCATTTAAATTACCTTCAATAAAGAAGGGCCCAACAATAACTTCATTTAAAAGTCCAGCTCACATGTTGACTTTTTGCTAATTCTGAGTATATGCTTCGTACATCTAATAAGGATTTTCATCGCTCCAATATCTGCAATTATGTCGATTTACATTCTCGATTAGTTCAAAAGTAGCTTCATCTGAAAAAATAATGTTGACTACAAATAAAAGATTTCTATCGATATTTAACATTATACTTTCGCAAAATTCAATGCGACAATCAAAATCATCTTCACGTAGTTCCTGTGGATCTTATATGGATGAAATTTCTCCTTTTTTAGAATTTTATGAATTGATATAGGATCGATGTTGTGTTGTTGTGCAACTTTACGAATTGAATTACACGGATCTTCGATAAAAGACTGTAGAACATTTAATCTTTTATTAGGATTTGTCGCTATTGTTGGTCTATCTTGTCTATTACGGTCTTTTACAAAATTTCTTCAAAACATTGTACAGTACGAATAACAGTCGATTTAAATATACCATTGTCCTCATTTCTCTCTTCAAAAGTTTGATTGAAAAATTCTGTCACATGTGCGTAAGACCTCCTACGACTACCTCATCCTCGCATCATTAAAAGGGATATATGCTCTTGTTCAGTAAGCATTATAAAATATTTTAAATAAATATTTTATAAACAAAGATAACTATATGGCGATAAGCAATCTCAGAACGGAGTATTACGAAAAAATATACCTTCTCAATCGCAGATCACAGAAAGAATGAATTTGACAGAAGAGATATCTAGCTTATGTCTCCAGCTTTGTTGAAAAGGAAGGAAAGAGAGGAGATGGAAAGGAGGAAAAGGGTGAGAAGGAAAGAGTAGGAGGAGTAGAGATACAGACATTCGCGAGCACATACATGACTCATAAATCCAGTCGGGCAATCTCTACGTAATATTTTAGATAATGCTAATGTCGACGATTCCGTAACTTTCAACTCTCATAATTTGAAAAGTACTGATTAAAAAGAGGCTTTATTATAGTGTTTTGGAAAGCTCTCGACCTCAGCTATTAGATTCTAAAATCAAAAATAGGGTGTTTCGTTTAAAAAATCAATTTGACCTTGATTTGATCTTGGTGACGTCATCCAAGGTTAAATTGATAAGGTTCAATAGATTACTTTCAACCTTACAACTTTTGTATAAAATATTTTTCTCAAAAATGATTACTTTTCAAGATTTAAAGAATCCGGGATCTTTTTTACACCCTGTATTATATTAGGTGTAGTAAAAAGAAATCCATTATTTTTCCATTCAATTT
>NW_012130100.1:1961551-1964882 GCF_000143395.1 Atta cephalotes | reverse complement strand
TCTGTATATTATACTTCTATAATAATTATTGATTTAACCTCTTTACTTCCGATGTTGATAAAATTAAGCTCATTCAACGCGTTTTTGCATGAAATGAATGAATCTGGCAAAAAAATGTGTCGCTGTTTCGCGAACTGAGGTATTAATTGTTGAAATTGACGGATGTTCAAGTGAGAAAATCTGTCACATTGGCTCTCATTGAGAGTTATGGAACTCATTGAGAGTTACACAAATTTTCTGTTTTAAAAACACAAATTCTCTGCTTTAAAATACAAATATTTTTTATATAATTTTTGTTTTTACTATAGAGAATTTGTTTTTAAAACAGATACCTAATCAAAACAAATTTTCTGCTATAAAAATCAAAATTATATAGAAAATAATTTATATACGTTTTCTGATAGCAAAACAGCCAATTTGGGGACATTGGCAGCAAACTCAGATTTTGATAAAATCTAGAAAATTATAACCATCTGTGTCCGGTACAGATTTTGATAAAACCTGCTGACAAGCCAGCAAATTGATGGCAGAAATGCCGTCATGGATTGATCGTTTGCTTCAGATTCTGCTCTCAATCTGCCATCAAGTTGTACAGGACTTCATTCATTTTTTGCTACTAATCTACTACTACTAATCTACTGGCAAAGCATGTGTAGTAAGCTTCGTTATATTTCTGACAACAATTTGCTGATAATGTCAGATAATACAAACTCTGGATACAATTTATTACCTTTCTATGCAATCAATAATTAATAACAAGTTTTGCTCAAAATTTATTTCCGCAGGCTTTGCTACCAGAATTCTTAAAACAGAGAATTTGTATTTATAGCAGAAAAATTGTGTTTTTAAAGCAGAGAATTTATTTTTAAAGCAAAGAATTTGTATAATATTGAAGCAGATAATACTTATTATAGCCTCACTTACATATTCTCATGTCTATCTCTATGTCATCGATGTGATAGATTTCCTAATCTGAATATTCGTCACTGTAATGATTATATCTCAGTCCTTTATGGGGCAAAGCAATATTTTATTTTCCAAATTCATTCATTGCATGCAAAAACGCGTCGAATGAATTTAATCAACATCGAAGATGTGGAGGCTAAACTTAACAATTATCACTTTTACATTTTAATTCCATAGAACAGCTTTTAGTATGGACTAATATAATTTGTAAAGTGACTGAATTCACTAGTAATATTCTTCTACAGCACGTTATACTCATTTGTCCGTAAATTCTCATGATTCAAGTACAAATTGTTATGTATATTGCGCTTTGTCGCGCTCGACAGCTCAAAGTTCGACTGGCATACAGATGAGCTTCGCGATGTCGCGAATAGAGACCGCGACGTTAGAATCATAATTTAAATTATAAATATTAATATAATATCAATAAAATAATTGTTATATAACATGCAATAAATGCTATTATATTGCTTATTATGTTTCGATTCGGATAGAGGTATAGGAAGACACTTAATCACAATTCTTAATTAGTGTAAGAGAACAGCGATGCTTTATTTAATATGTAAAAAAATCCCCTTAACTCAGGAAAAAAAAAGAGAGAACACTCAATAATTAAAAATATGCTTGTTGTGGCTACGTTGTGACTACTGTCCAATGTGACGCCGAGCGTATCTGGGCGCCGGCAATGACTAACGACAAAGGACAATTGGCGGAAAATCATTAAGTTTGCAAATAAGTGTTACTCATTGATTCTGACTTATATGCCATAAGGCGGTTTAATACAAACTCAAATGATTGTTTAGAACATACAGATTATAAAAGTAGAGACGTAATTGCGTGCGTATGACGGATTAGATATCGGTATCGCATTACTAGATTAAAATACAAGAAACTAAGAAAAATCTATAATATAAGCATTTATCTGATGACGCGACCAATTACCTGATGTGAGCTAATGATATAAGCAGTGTCGATCTCACAGTGAATATAGGATAATAATTAATCTTACCGAGCGCTAAACTAAAATCTATCGCTGAGGCTTACAAAAGATTCGCACGCAGAACGCCATGACGCCAGAGAAAGAGAGAGAAAAGGAAAACCAGAAGATTGACTCGAGCGCCGCAATTAACGCTTGCAATACCACATTCACTTTTAAGCGCCTATTTATCTATGGACACAATTATTTGGTAAATGATATTACTTATGGTAAATGATATTACTTGAACAAACAAAAGAAAATAAGTTTATAATAATAATGATAATAGTCTTGAATCACTTTGGCCCTTTCCAGGTTCTCTGCGATTTGCGCACATCTTACTGCGAAGGCTCTAGTTCTCTCTGTCTGCATGGCTGATCACCAGCCGATCCATTGCCCTCATTCGGATTGTTATTATTATTGTCATTATTCGGCACAGGATTATATCTTGTATGAGTTCGTCGTCGGACTAGGTTGTTGTCGTTCAGCTCTTGAATGTCGTTTCCTTTGTCTTGTATCTGGTCAACAAAATTCTGTTCTATTGAAAAATTTTAGTTTTCTTTGGTTTTTATACTCGATACTGTGTCTTCTTTCTTCTTTTGAACATAGCAGCGCTGAAGCTGATCGATATGTCTTTTAAACGTATATCTGCTATCTAGATGTTAAGTAGTGCAGTTTTCTAAACTTTTTAATAATTGTTCCAAATCAGTTGTTTTATTGTTTGCAACCCCTAACTTGAACATGCTTAGATTACGGACCTGTGGTTATAATCATGTTAGCAATAGGCTGTACTCTGAACGGTTTAAATGTGTCTAATTTAAGTCAAAGATTCCTTCCTAGGTAACGTTCGGATGGTGTTTTCTCACAAGATAACGGAGTTGTTTGATACCGGTAATAGGATTTCGTTTAATTTTATTGCTATGGATGACTTTTCATTAGATATGGCAACTAATTTCATTTTTTAAATTTGAATCATTCGCTCAATCAGTCTATTGATTGCAGAGTGTCCAAGTGCTGTAAATTTCTGAAAAATTCCAAGTTCGTTATAGAATTTCCCAAAAATTTCGCTCCGGAAGATAGTGCAGTCGGAGACTATGATTTGTGGTAGTCTGAAAATGAGGTGGAAATTAAAAATTTCTTGTAACATTCGTATGGTTGATTCAGTTGATGGAGTATTTTTCGAATGTTTGACTTCTATCCATTTTGATTTTGCATTTCTGTTACCAGAAAATAGTTCTTGATATGGCCCGGCATAATTGATGTGTATTCTTTCGAAATTTTCTTGAGGCTCATGCTATATATATATATATATATATATATATATAGAAGATTGTTTTTAGGTATTTCTTTTACTTCTACGAGTGCATATTGTTTGTCATGTATTTAGTA
>NW_012130100.1:1945607-1960724 GCF_000143395.1 Atta cephalotes | reverse complement strand
TATATATATATATATATATATATATATATGGAAAGATGTTTTTGGTATTCTTTTCTTCACGAGTGCATATTGTTTGCATGATTTGATTAAATGCTCTTGATCGATTAGTTTCCAATACACGTAAAGTCGAACTAGTTGTTTCATTTTTATCTATATAATATAATTTTTCCAAAACAACTGGAAGGCTTTTCGGAAACATGATTCTGATTCGTTTGAATATTACGCCATCTTCGATTGTAATCTCGGGGTCGACGACTTTTCCAGTTTGCAAATCATTTTTCAACTTTGAAAGTTCGACATCTTTTCTTATTTCTACCACTAGTGTTTGGTGATTTAATGTTATAGTTGAAATTTGATTGATTGACTGATCTTGCAATTTCTCAACTTCTTGATTGAAGATTGATTCGATCATCCCAGTCGTCGTTGCTAAAGATGCTCTTGATAAATAGTCCACATATATATATATTCCTCCTTTCTAGTGTTTTATCACATAATTAAAACTTTGTAGAAAAGTAGCATATCTCAGGAATCGACTTGCTATTATCAATGGTAAATTAGCATCATGTTTGAAAATGCGGATTAACGGTTGATTATCTGTAGTTAAGTCAAATTTTTCGTCCATATGTGTACATAAAAATTTGTCAACAGCAAAAACTATTGCTAATGCTTCCCTGTCCAGTTGACTGTAGTTCTGCTCTGCCGATGTTGATCTTGAAGCGAAAGCATTCGGCCGCTCTATTTCATTAACAATATGTGAAAGTACCGCTGCGATTCCCGTGGGATTGCATCGCAAGCCAATGTAAGAAGTAATTTTGAATTGAACGATATTAGGATATACATAATTACTGGCAACTTCTTCTTTTAACTTTATGAAGACTGCTTCACAGACTGTTGTCCATCTGAATTTTATATTCTCTAAAGTAGACATCGTAGAGGGTATGTAATAATTGATGCGTTGGGTATGAATTTTGAGTAATACGTCGCCATGCCGAAATCGTTTTTTTACTTCTTCTGAATTTGTGGACTACTTTATTTCTATTATAGTTTTAATTTTGTTTGGACATTTTGCTATTTTGTTATGATTGATGACATATCCAAGATATGATGTTTCTTCCTTAAAAAAAGTGACATTTTTGTCGATTGATGTGTAAATTATATTCTTTCAATTGAGACAATTGATTAATCGCTAATGTGTCTGTTCAATTGATTCTCCATGGATTATGTCAAAATATGTGATAACACTATCTAGTCACCTAAAATTTGGTTCAAAATTCGATGAAATTCACTTGGGGCGGTTTTGATGCCAATCAAATGATAGTCTATTGACAAGATAAGTTCCTCTCTGTGTAGAAATGGTTTTTATCTTTTTGCTTTCTTTATCCATCAAAATGTGCAATGTATACTTTATGTAGATCTTTATGTGTATCGTACAGTTATTCTTAGTTGGCCCCGTCCCGAAGATGGAGCGAACATGCCATCTCATCCTTAAAAATATATGCGATAGACTACTATTCCATCATCCAACGAAACCGTTCCGAGAAGGGCAATGGAAAAATCCAGCAATGTCTGCAGGGCTTTTTTGCAGGAATGAGCAGTTTCGCCGCGACGCGTCTCGAGTCCTGAGTTCTTGAGGCGCCTCACGCCTACGGGGAGACCCACTCATTTGCGTCTCGTCCTCAAATCGCGCCCTGATCCTGTAATAAAAGTGTTATTATATGTTTCTCTAAACTGTTCAGTAGTGCGTATGTTTACGTGACGAGATACGGATTTGTTTTGTCAAAGATACTCCTGTAATGAGAGGCAGGTCTTCCTTAATTGAGCTTCACATACCACTTCGAGCGCATTAGCCCTGTCCTGGTGAACAGTCCCAGAATTTAATCCTCTCTTTGAGATTGTTTTATCCATAATGATTCTTTAGAGAAGTCGACGAGTGTTTGAAATGCTTCAGCGTTTGACACTAGGAATTGTACGCTTCAGGCAGTTTCCATTCTTTATGAAGAACTATATTTCGTAAAATAATTCTTTGCACCTCAAATTTTGGGCACTCTAAGATGAGGTATCAGACTGTGTGTCTTCTTTAACTCCGCATTTGCATGAGCTATTTTCAGTAAGCCTTAGTTGTGAGAGTTTCGCATAGAAGTTGTACCATGTCCAGTTAGAATCTGCATAGACCAGTAGTTGGACTGAAATTCGGCCTGAAACCCTTTCTTGTTTGCTATTGAAGAAGGTGAACGTCACTTAACTCTTTCAAAGTTTCCCACTTTGTTTGTCACATTTTTTTTATTTCTCTCCTTATTTTCTTTACGTTTTCCATATCCTTTCCAATTACGGTTTCATTTATTTCTATGTCTTTGCCTTTTCTTATCTCATACTCTACGCTTATCTAGGAGTAGGTCAATGGGAGTTTGTCCTACTATCACGCAGAGTGACTCCCATAATGCTGTGCGGCTTGAACGTGCTATAAGCACTTCGCGCTGCATAACCCTAAGAACATTCTTGTCCTTCAGTACACATATCGGCCCATCCTGCAGCCGCATATGCAACTACTGGGATGAACACTCTCCAGTAGATTGTAGAAAGGATCTTGCCAGCTTGGCAAGTTTGTTGAAGAGTATCCCTATTTTATTCTTTAGATACTTGCAATGTGATTCGACCCCTATCGAAATGAACAGCAAGGTATTTAACCGTCAAGTCTTTGAATCTGATTTTTGACTCACCTATTCTAACAATGGGTGGGAATCTACTTTTAAAATCTACTCTTCTTTTCTTGTTCTTTGATCTTCTATCTTGGCGTGCTCCTCTCTGTCTATCGACTTGGACTCTTCTTAACTTTTTGCTTCTGAGCAAAATTGCTTTAGTCTTTTGCTCGAAAATTGATTTGAAGTTTGGCCGATTTACACCATTCAACAATCTGGTTTTCAGCTAATACCTGGCTTTCAGCTTCTATTTCCCTTCGAGAGTTACTACTTATCAATATAATAAGATCGTCTGCATATGCTACGAATCGATCTTTAGTCTATATCTCTAGCAGTTCATCAAATTAACTTCCAGCAAGTCGGTCCAAGCACCGAATCTTTAATACTTTTGTATCTCCTATTGAAATTACTAAACTTATTCGCCTTTTGTCGAAATAACTTCGAAGACATTCTTAGGACATTCTCTCGACTTCAATCCTTGCAACACTAATGGCCACCAGACGTTATCAAAGGCACCAGAAATGTATGTCAAAGAGCAACGTCACAGCCTTTCTTCGGAGGCAGAGACTGCCCATCATAGCTCCGCATCCTCCATCAACTTGCCTGGCATAAATCCGAACTATCGATCGGAGATCCCGATGCCAGTGTCTGTTAAACGTATTTTGAGAAGCTTCTCGAAGAGTTTCCTTATTACAAGGAAGAGACATGTTGATCTATAGGATTTTCTTTCACGTCCTTGTCCTCCTTCCTTCAGAAGGAATGAGCCCTCCTTCCAGATTATAGGAAAGACGCCCTCACTAAAGGCACCCATTAAATACTCTTAGGAATTATTCAGGGATTTCTCTTATCCAGGGATATTTTTAGACTTCTATCAAGTCTATGCCTGGAGCTTTGTCGTTCTTGAATGTTTTGACCGCTATGGCCATTTCCTTCCCTGTGAAGAATGGGGCATCTGTTGTATCTAGCGCTATTTTTGCTAGACTTCTAATTTTGCCTTGTTTTCATGGTTTAGATCATTTCATATATGTGTATCCAACAAACATTATGCCGTTTCCTTTACGGTCTTTGTCAGATACTCACCTCTTCTGAATGTGCTTATGACTTTTTCTATTTTTAATTTATTCGCTTACTGTTTATATGTAAAGCCCCATGATTTTTCATTACCACATTCTGTGACAAACTTTTACCAGCTTTCATACTTTATCCTCCTTATCCCCTATTATACTGACGTAAGAATTTTCAGTATTCTTGTTTTAAGGTACTGATTGTTCCAATTTCAGATTCAGTATTCCTTTGATTCTTTTGATTTCTTGATTCTTTTAATCCTTGGATCATTTTTCTCTATTGCTCATTTCTTTTTTCAGCTTTGTCAATTCTTCCACATGGATTTGACTTTCTGAAAATCCTTTTTTTCGGCATCGATTTTTCGCATGTTTCCAAAATAATCTCCTGTAACTCTCCGACCTTTCTTTCTATTTCTTCCGCAGATTTCAGGCCGAGAGACCCAAACCTTGATCTGGATTGATCTTTCAGGCTCTCACTGAATCATTCCCAGTCTGCCCGTCGTATGTTAAACTTACTATTTGCAGTTCTGCGGTCATTCACTGTCCTTAGCCCGATCTCTGCGGGACTGTGGTCATTGGTCATCCATTCTTGTTTCACCTTCCATACCGATGAGTTGACTTATTTAAGGAGACACCAGGGTCTATAAAAGATCCTTTCCTCGTTTCGAAGATAGGCTCTTGATGGACTTCGTTTATTATCTCAAGGCCAAATGCGCGGATGAGATCTTCCTTCCTCTCTCGTAGTCTCCGGGAAACCCCAGAGCGACGATCGCGCGTTGACATCTACTGCCATTATGAATCTCTCGCCCCTCAGGGAATGAAGCATCTTCTCAAAGTGCCTGAGGTGGTCCTAGATTTCGTCACTATATTGAAAGTAACACGATATAGGAGCCTGCACTTCTACACATACAGTGGATCGTGCCAAGTTGCAAGACAAATATCATTTGCAATTGGGGGTTGCTGATCGCTACCAACGCCCGTGGACGTTCCAAACGCAGCAACTTTCATTCTCGTTCCTAGCCCATAAAAGGCTCTTGCCTTGCTTCCTGACATGCCTGTAATAACAAGATGCAATCGCTTTTTAGCGACGAGTTGACGCACCTCTCTTGTTTTCGCAGCTGACCGCCTCGTATTCAGCTGCAGTATCCTAACTCCTGCTAACTTGGAGCTGGAAGATAATGCCGCTTGAGTGCCTTGTCTTTGCGATTCATATCTTTATGTATCGCTTTGTAAGACTATGCTGACTTCACGATGGTTTTGTCTATTTTTGCCACCTGCTCTTTTCGTTAATGTGCATATTGCTTCACTAGATTATCCATTCTAGGGCTATTTTGCGACAGCGTGAAGTTTGCTAATTGTCTTTATTGACTCTTTTTGAGAGTCACACCTCTCTAGGACTATCCTGACACTTCGATCCTAATCTTGGCTCTTTTCCCAACTTTGTTCAAACTTTGCCATATTTTACTGTTATTTTTAACTTCATATTATTTTTTAACTTCATATTATTTTTTTTTGATAGAGAAAAGAAGTCGAATGGCATACTCACCTATACGCTACTAAATGACTCTGACTCCAGGGGGCGATAAGTACCTTGGACGTTCGAGACTGATCGATTTATGTTCCGCAATCACGCAGACCCTAAGCACGATTTCTTACACCTTGGCCTTTGAACGAGTGTCATTATTTGGAAACGCTTATCATTAAATATTCATTCATCGGTGTTCGATATGAGTTGAAAAATGTAATATAATATAATATAATCATTCGTCTGTTAGGCACCCTGGTTCCACCAAAGCCCGAAATCAATTCGAGTCGTGATTCAGTCCCAGAGGGATCCTTCATCTACTGCCATCGCTCTCCTCTCCGAGAAAAGGGGGGCAGTGACGACAGAGTCAAAACGCACGGCCGCGTCACAATAGTTGCGGTTGCCACATAGGAGCCATTTAACCATTACGGCGCCGACTCGTAGCTATGCTGTGTTAGTTTGCTTCCTTAGAAGAAGCCGACTCCGATCTCAGTACCAAAGAATCCCAGCAGAGGGATAAAGACGTCAAGAGGGTCAGCAGTCTCAGGATGCCCTATCGTCAATTCCAGGTTCGTCACATAAGAATCATTTGGCTTTTCCAGCACCAAGTCATGATTATGTTGTGTCAGTATAGCTTCCTTAGGAAGACCAGGATCAATCACAATCCCAGCAAAAAATCCTCAACAGAGGAATCAAGGTGCTAAGAGAACCAACTGTCCTAAGATGCCCTTTGTCAATTTCATAATTTCCTTGGGCTTCATCAACCCTGATTCCGGCCCCAAAGAATCTCCAACAGAGATCAAGGTGTCGAGAGGCACCCTCAGGCAGCAGCCCCAGGATGTCTTAATACCGTCAATTCCATTTATGCCACAATGTTTAGACGTCCTGAGACGTTTCCGGGAGCACCAACTCGGAGGTAACGGTGACTTGGAAATGAGAGGCTATGTATTTGCTATGAGCCTTGGAAGAGAATCAGTTAGTCGCTCTCAGGATCGTACAGAAATGTTTTGAATTCCGGAGATTATTTAGAATTATTTCGATTTTCGGAATTGGATAATGAGCAGATTCGAGTTGAGGGTTGACAGGCCACTTTGTAACCGACACAAAGCCTTAGCTTCCCATTCGATTTAGGTATGACAAGTATTAGGTATACAACTTTGCTTCCACCGTTTTTTTTCCGAAATTCGAGGCTTTATTGTAAAAAATTGGTTATATATTTATGATTCAAAGTATTGTCCATCGCTGGCCACTACTTTCTGCCATCTTTCGGGTAGCGTACGAATCCCGCGTCGAAAAAACTGGTCATCTTTTGAGGCTATCCACGAATCGATCCAATTTTTTACTTCTTCATAAGACCGGAAGTGCTGGTCAGCCAGGCCGTGTGCCATTGATCGAAACAAGTGATAGTCAGAGGGAGCAACGTCTGGAGAATACGGCGGGTGGGGTAGGACTTCCCATTTCAACGTTTCCAAGTATATCTTGACCACTTTCGCAACATGGGGTCGAGCATTGTCATGCTGCAAAATCACTTTATCTGTCTCTCGTTGTATTGCGGTCGTTTGTCTTTCAATGCTCGGCTCAAACGCATCAATTGCGTTCGATATCGATCGCCTGTGATTGTTTCAGTCGGTTTTAACAATTCATAATACACTACGCCGAGCTGGTCCCACCAAATACAGAGCATGACCTTGGAGCCGTGAATATTCGGTTTGGCCGTCGACGTGGAAGCATGGCCGGGAACTCCCCATGATTTTCTGCGCTTGGGATTATCGTAATGAATCCATTTTTCGTCCCCAGTCACAATGCGATGCAGAAATTCTTTCCGTCTTTGCCTTTCAAGCAGCTGTTCATAAGCAAACAAACGCCGTTCAACATCTTTCGGCTTCAATTCGTACGGCACCCAATTTCCTTGCTTCTGAACCATTCCTATGGCTTTGAGGCGTTTTGAAATGGCTTGTTGAGTTACTCCCAATGATCGTGCCAATTCTTCTTGATTTTGACACGAGTCTTGCTCAAGTAATTCTGCATCTTCGAAAACCTTCTCTCTTCCACCGCTATGCCGGTCTTCGATGTCAAAATCACCGTTCTTGAAATTGAAACCACTCACTCACTGACACGTTCTTTCACTAATAGCGGCCTCATCATAAGTATTTGAGAGCATTCGATGAGCCTCAACCGCAGATTTCTTCATATTGAAGCAAAAAATTAAAACCTCCCGCAAATGACGAGAATTTGGCTCGTAAACTGACATTTTGAATCGAGAATAACTTTATGAAGCAGACACAAACCGACTAATGTTTCTATGGGGTTATGTTGACAGATGCCCAAGTTTATTGTATGACGTCTATGATCTATTTATTTCGACCACCACTTACCGCTAAAGCCATCTATAGGAAAACGGCGGAAGCAAAGTTGTACATCTAATAACAGCAATCTTCAGTCACTGGATTCAATTTTCGTTATTATCTCTTCTGTTTCCAAATCGAGTTCTTATTTTTCTTTGAAGTATCGTAAGGTATTCGTAAGATACTTCTTGTCTTGATATGCAGGTTTCAAATTCAGTAATCAGGTTTCAATTTCAAGGAACAAATGAATTTTAGAAATATAGTTGGAAAATAGTCCCTATTTTCAGTATAAGTGTTTCTTATTCTTCGATTTTTTTAATCATATTGAGTCGATTGGATTTATTTGATTGACATTTGCAGTTATTCTATCGATTTCTTTAAGTTCGATTTAAGTGTAATAGAGTCATGTAGTAATGGAGAAAATCTGTTAGGCACTATGTATGCAATTTCCTTTGATATTCCCTTGTATTCGTCTTGAATTTAAATGTATCCAAGTGCTGCAAATATTTCCGAAGTATAAGATCTAAATTGAATCGTTGTTATAGGTGTATAAGCTTAAATCTGCTGTTTTTTAGTCAGAAAAATACATTTTTTTTCCTAGGAAGCAAAAACAAATTTATTCAAAGTACTTACTCTCGCTAACTATATTTTTCCCATCTTTCGAGCAATTTGTGTACACCATGCCAAAAAAATTCCTCATCTTTCGAGGCAAACCACTCATCAAGCCATTTTCGGACGTCTTTGTAAGAATCGAAGTGCCGCTCAGCGAGCACGTGGCCCATCGACGAAAACAGATAATAGTCAGAAGGTGCCAGATCTGGTGAGTAAGCGGGATGGGGTAGCACTTCCCAGTTGAGTGTCTCCAAGTAGTTTTGGACCATTGTTGACGTGTGCGATGGTGCGTTATCGTGGAGGAAAATTAGCTTATCATATCTTTTCCGATAATGCGGCCTTATTTCACGCAGAGCACGGTGCAATTTGATCAGTTGTTGGTGGTAGCGGTGAACATTAACAGTTTCACCAGGTTTTAACTGCTCGTAGTAGATGACATCCTCCTGATCCCACCAAACGCATCGTCTTCCGTCCGAAACGATTTGGTCTCGAGGAAGATGTTGATGATTGCGCGGGATCAACCCAAGATTTCTTGCATTTAGGATTCTGAAAATAGACCCACTTTTCATTGCCTGTCACAATCCGATGCAGGAACGACTTTCTTTTTTGTCTGGCAAGCAGAATTTGGCATGTGTTTAAGCGTCGCTCCATCTGCCTATCTTTCAGTTCATGCAGCACCCATTTTCCGATCTTTTGAACCTTCCTCATGGCATATATCCGCATGGAAATGGCTGCTTGAGAAATACCCAATTGCTCGGCAAGCATTTTTTTGCGATTGGCTATCGTCCTCGTCCAAAAGAGCCTGCATTGACAGTCCTTAACCTTTCTGAGTTGATTTTCACGCTTCTTGTCACTCAGGTCAAAATTGTCGTCATTGAACCGACGAAACCAATTTCTACATGTTGTTTCCGATAAAGCATTGTCCCCATAGGCCTCCACAAGCATTCAATGCGATTCGGCAGCCGATTTCTTCAAATTGAAACAGAAAAGCTTCCCGCATATGCTTTTTTTTAGCAAAAGCTAGACATGATTACAAAAGAAACGTATGTTGTTATATGAAATTGCTGATGATGTGCACTGATTAATGTTGACAGATGTCAAACACATAAAAAAAATTATGTTGTGTGCAGGGTAGCTTTGTATGCTCACCAATGCCACCTATGAGCAAACAGCGGATTTAAGCTTATACACCTAGTATATAAAAAATAAGGGGCCACGACGACAGATGTTGAAACGAAAATATATTTATTATTATTCTATAAGAAAACATAGACGTTTTGATCAAGATTTGACTATCATCAATACATACAGATGACAATAAAGGATTACAAACAAGTTAATTAAATTAAGAACGCAAAATTGCTAATCAAAGAAATGTTAATACAATATCAAGATGACAAAGAAAGAAGTGCAAAATATTTAAAAAATTATCGCAAGTCAGTAAGATAGTAACAAATTCTTTTTCTTTCCAATCGCTTGTGGTACGCGTTAATTAAGTAAGATAAAGTCCAGAGAATGAAATTTACCAACAAAAATATATATTAAAAAGAAAAAAAGAAAAAAATTGTTTATGCAATATAATAATTGTTTATGCAATATAATAATGCATCTGGCGACTAATATGTTTCGTTTATGATTCCCTTTTTATGGAAGCAAAGAATGACTTTGTGTGAAAATACGGAATTTCCAGATTATATTTAAAAATTAAGGAAAAGAAAAACGCTTTTTAATAATTAAAATATTTTAGATCGTACAATGATTAATTATTCAGAAGATCAATATAAATTCACATTAAAGCTCGCTTATCGCATATTTTTTAACACAAAAAATGAATCGTTATTCTTTACATTTTTGATATTAGCTTTAATTTCTTAAACGCTGATTCTGGCAATAATGTTAATCCAACTCCTGAATCAACTTCTTTTTGAATTTTTGCTTTGATTAAAATGTTGACAAAATATTTATTGGAATCGCTTTTCAACATTCGTTCTTCCCCAAAAATGTCAATAATGTTGTTGACATTGAGGTAATTGATATCATCTTAGCTGTCTTCGATTTGATTAATTGGCTTAGAATTCGATGCTGTTTGTTGGTTTCTGCTCTTTTTTTGAAGTAGTTTTAATGCAAATCTTTTCGATATAGTCTTTTCGTTGACAAGCATTACATTTCAATCGATTCTTGTCTATACGACACTGCTAGGATGATGCTCGGATTTTCCGCAGCGAAGACAGCAGTCATTGATTCCCAATTTTCAATAATTTAGTCTTGATTTTGATTGATGTCTTGAATTCAAACGTTGACAGAGATAATTATTGCTTGACGAATTCCGATTTAAAGAATTAACTCTATTTCATAATGAGATTTTGTTTCCTTTGATGTGCTGATGCTTGTGTTCGAAATTTCTTTATTACTCATTTTTGAAGCCTCGAGAGCTACTCCTTTATCAAAAATTTGTGCGAATGTCGTTTTTGAAACTGGTTATTAGTAAAAGGTTATTAGTAATTGATGCATCATTTATGCTTCGAATAAATTGCGCTAAAGAAGATATCATTAATCGACTTACCACATTCGCATTTAAAATCGCAGTTATTTTTTTCAGATTTGCTATAATCTGCGATTGATTATTGTTCTGATTGCATACACGAAAGGAAATGGTGTTGTTCGACAACCATGTTTTTTTTCTTAGATGCTTTGACAATAACGCAACAATTTCATTATACCATACGTAATTTCTGCAGGTACTTTTGGAGCTGCTAGAAGCAAAAAATTGTTAATCCTGATGATATTTAGAAACATCTTTGCACACATTTCGTTTATGAATGCATTTTTCATTTTCATGTAATTTTCGAATCATTGGATGTATTGAATAAATAATTCTTGTGCTGAGTCCAAATGATCAAATTTTGATAATATTATTAAAGAATGTGAAGTAGTCATCGCTTGTTGTTCCTGCGTTGATCGTGTTGAGATATGCATTTTCGAAAACAGACAATAACTTTGCAAGTTGCACTATCCATCGTGTTTAACGAGGTGAGTCGATACTTGGATGATATTTCTTTTCTTCCTTGTCGCCAATTATTATGTTTCGATTCGGAGGTATAGGTAGACACTTAATCATAATTCTCAGTTAGTATAAGAGAACAGTGATGCTTTATTTAATATTTAAAAAATCGTCTTAACTCAGGAAGAAAAAAAGAGAGAGCACTCTTGACCAAATAATTAAAAATATGTTTGCTTCACTCTTAAGTGCCATCTATGGACATAACATTACTGTGTTATGTTTATTATAACATATAAATAACGATGTAATAGTTTCATAACCCTATTGTTTATATATATATAAAGTATATATGTAAAGTATTATATATATATATATAAAGTAAAATTATATATATAAAGTATATATAAAGTATATTTTTATTATTATATATATAAAGTAAAGTTAAATAATTATAATATAATATAATAATTATAATATAGAGTATAACTTTTATATTATTTATTATTTCCATGTTATATTGTATTTATATGATGCTTACAAGTCTTGTTAGCACAAAACGGAACGCACTCCGAGACAGTAGTGAGCCGGTAGCGAATCGCATGCCTACAAGGATTGCGCGCGCAATTAGCGAACGCCATATTGAAAATGAAAAATTAAAATTACGAGTCATTATACACAGGTCATTTTTATAAATCAATTGCATCAATAGGCATTGACCCATATTAATGCCGTTGTACACTTAAATAAACATTTAAAATTATGTATTCGTATATAAATTATCCGAGGGATGTCCTAGCAAAGTTCTCTAAATAACTGTGGATATATGTAGGACATCCTGCTGACATTTCCAATAGATATTTATGGGATATTTATATTTTCTTATATTTAAGTTTCTAAATTATATTTAATGTCCACATAATTAAATGTCAGGGTTGGTAAAGATTAATGTTCTTTTTAAGAATAAACTGTATTGTGTTTTTTCTTAAATATGTTTTTAATGCTTCAAATTTTAAACAGTACTATAAAAAAAACATATTTAAAACATATTAAAAACATAAATGAATGTTTAAAATACGTTAAAACATATTTTTTAAAACATATTTTTTACCAACTCTGTTAAATGTTATCATATGTGCATATTAAATTTACATGATACCTATATTTATTGATTTAAAAATTTGAAGTTCTACAAACATCTCATAAATGTCCTGAGCCGTCCAAAATATATCCAGGATGATCCTGAAGATGTCTTGTGCTGTCTGAGTTATAAGTGTTCATTCACGCTCAGTTATTTCAAATTGCTCAGCTGTGCAACGAGAAATAATTGTTTTATTAGCGAGGACGTTTACAACAGGAACCCTGTTCTGAAGTAAGCGATCAAGCATATAATATATGGAATTCCATCGCGTAAGGCAATTCTGAATTAATTTGAAAATTGGTACGCCGAACATGTTCTGTTGTTCTTCAAGTGCATTGCTTGGCTTATGTGAATGATGGAATAAAGATACTACAATATTTTCTTTGCAGTAGAACAAATCCTACATATTAGGTCATTCAAATCTTCTTTTATACCAAGCTGTAGAATATGAATTGCACATATACTATTCTTTATTTTAGTATTTATATATTTCATAGCAAGCAACATTCAGTCAGTGACAATTGCGATTTTCTTGTCCGTCAGTTCATATAGGATAGAATTAATATGATTAGCTAAATTTATGTCTGTATGAGTTTCATTCAATATTGTTGTTAAAGTGTGGCACTTTCCTTCTCATTTGTTACTCATAAAGTGGACATTTAGTAATATAAGAGTAGTATAAGAGTTTTGAGATCTAGAAGTCCAGTTAATTGAACAAGAGACGGACAAGGCAGCATTTAATTCGGACTTTGTGTACATTCGTTATCATAAATAGCAGTCTGTTTTTAATGTTGGTCCAGATGGCAACTTGTAATTAGGTTCTATTAATTAATAGATGAATTCACGAAATCTGATACTATATGTATGAATAAAAGAGGAAATTGATTTGATATTATTAATCTTACTAAAGGTTTATCAAGAGATTCAGTCTTTCTGCACTACATGGTCGTAAATTTATATTCATTTTCTCATAAAAATTTTCATTTAGCATTCTAAATTTCTTCTGAATGTACTTTCCTAGACTGATACTATACTCAGGAATTTTCTCGACACAGATGTCACAGAATCATTTGATGTAGAAGATAATAATTTTTCAAGTCTCGTAACAAAGGAATCAGCTTCACAAAATTCATCATTTTCAAGCACATTATTAATGCTGAAAAAGGGAACTGCATAAAAGCTATCATTAATTTGCTAGTGGTAGATAATATTAGAATATTAATTTTTTATGCTTATTTGTATTATTATACTAATATGTTATTTTAAGTAAGCAATTTATCGAAGCTCTTTTTTTGCTTCAATATTATCTTTGACTATGAAGATGTTCGCAGATGTTTATTTATAGAAGATGTAAAATCTTGCGTTCAGAATACCATGTCACATATTTTACAAATTGCTTGTAAGCTATCTGCTGCTTGACAATGTTTCCAAATCCAACTGTTTAACATTGTATTTTAATTGTAACATTGTATTTAATTGTATTTAATTAAATCCTTTGCTCAAAAGTAGATCTAAAAATAATTTAATAATTTAATAATTTGTGTTGTTTAAACTCTAACGATTTAAATCGATTACAATAAAAATGCTAATATGAGCTAACATTGGATGGACATGTATACATAAAATTTGTCTTTAAGAGATACAAATAAAGAAAATATTTCGATTTTTCGCTGCTCTTCAATATAATTTTAATCAATAATTATGTCGAATTAAATACATAAAATCATATTAGTAAAAAACTGTTGCTAAAAATGAGGTAAAATATCCCTTAGTCATTTAATAGAGACACAGTCAATCAATAATTTTGCATCGTAAAGTTATATGTCCAGAAATAAAATTATAGATCATCAGTATAAAATCAGTACAATTATAAGAAACTTAAGTCAAAATTAATCAACTGTAATATTACAAAAGTGTACCAATACTATTGTATTGCCCCAGATATTGAAATAAATTAAATTAAGACTTACTTATGTGATCAAGTTAAGATAAAGCTAACCACTATGTCTCTCTGATGATGTTATATGAGGTAATTTAATATGTAGAACCCGCTGTAACCTATCATTGCTGATTTAGTAATGCAAAAATTAGAAAAAATAGCTATGATATCCTTCAATGTTTAGGTTCCATTTTATTACCGTTATGTTGACGATCTATATGTAGCAATACCATTTCAAGAAGTTGATTTTTTTCTTGAATGCTTTAATTCTGTTCATCCTCATCTTCAATTCACTTCAAATGTTTGAAGATGATTCATTAAATTTTTTGAACATAAAAATAATGATTGAGGATAATCGCTTGATCTTTAATTGGTATCATAAATCTACTTTTTTAGGTAGATGAATTTTTATTCTAATCATCCTATCTCTCAGAAGAGAAGCATAATTTTTAATTTAATAGACAGATCTTTATTATCTGACACTCAATATTATTTTGACAATTTGATGTTGGTTATTAACACGATGTTGGACAATGACTATTCTCTTAAATTCGATTAATTCATCTTTGACACAATCAATAATAGAATTAAAATCATTCAGAGAAAAAATCCTCGTCACAGAACAACTTGAAAAAAGAACGGAGAAAGAAATAGTAAATTTTGATTCATGGTTCCGTTCATTCCAAAGATATTGGAAGTACAAATTAGTTCGTTTCCCTAAAGATAGCTCCAGCTATCTGTTGTGAATGATTCATAGTGACAGCTGATTTTGGCGGTTTCGGAGAGGTTAAACATCT
>NW_012130100.1:1923790-1938548 GCF_000143395.1 Atta cephalotes | reverse complement strand
GAGATCTATTTAATTTTCAATCTGCAACAATTTTATATCTTTAATTTGACCATATTATTTATTATTTTACTTATAAGTATAGTCGAAACGTATCAGGGATTGGATGAGGGATTTCGTCTATATTTAGTTCTCATCAATCGCAGAAATATAATTATCCGTTCTTTTTCAAGACGCAGCGAATCGGAAGGATGCCAAAATAAAATTTAAGCAATCATTTAGATATGAGTATATATATATGAATATGTTTATTTAATTTGGATGTGTATCATTAAATGCTAACTTTGTTTAGATATTTGATTATAGATATATAGATATGATTCCGGATGTACACTTTATAAGTTACAATTACTGTGTATGTGATACATGTGTTGGTTTTAAAAAAATCGGTGCTAGAGGCTATAATAGAATTCTGTAAAAGTGTGTGCATGTATTAAAAAAAAGGAGAGAAAGAGAGAGAAGAGGGAGGTTTTTCAAGAGTTATGGTTTGGTTGTAAGGACAGTGACCGTGAATTACTTAAAGCGTTTAAGTAATTCTGAATGAGGAAAAGAAGAGAATTACTTGAAAGAATTACTTGTTTTATCGTATTTAAAAGAAAAACAGATTTTCTCCACGAAAGAAAAGAATCGTTTATCTGTTAAATATAGTAGCTAATGTCACCGTGAATTTACCGTTGTATTAGTATATATTATAGAAAGTTTATGATTGATCACAATACTGAGACAGAATCATATTGCAACAATTTATTTAATTCTAATAATATTATATTAATAAATGATTGTCGTTATTAAGCAATAATTTAATATTGTAGCAATAAACAAAAACCATTCAAACGTTCAAAAAAATAAAGTATTTATTTTTATCTAATGGATCAATTGACCGACATGTTGGTCTTTTATTTTAAAAAAGATACCATAACGTTTTTAACATTAAAGATATATGAATAACGAATTTTTTGAATTAGGATAACAACTAAAGATACGTCTGTACGGAAACGTCTGTATGGTATTATTCGTTATAACATTACTCTGAAAAACTAGCACTGTATTTGTAAAGATACATAAAATTCCACATTGAATACATTAAACTCATTTTTGAAAAGAGAATGGGAACAGATTTTATTGTCGCTGACGCTGATTCCTTAGATATAAAAGAATATTCGATATTGTCAAAGTGCATTCTTATATTCACAAAGTGCATTATGTATATGTGTCATTGCATAGTTTAATGTCGGCTTGATAGCAATTACACTGAAAATTAACTCGCATATTTGTAAGGATAAATAAAATTCCACATTGAATACATCATCCGAAAGAAAAAAATAAATGAACAAAAAAAAATGAAAAAATAAAAATTAATGATATATAAAAATAATGAAAATAATGAAATAGAAAATGCATGAACGAAAGAAAGCTCTAATCAACCGCTCAGTGAACAGTTACCGCCATAATCATCAAAAAACGTCTGTCAGGATATATTTTAAATGTTAAAAAAGAATTGTACGTTACTCTGTGTAAAATTAATAAACAATATGCTTGTCGATAGTGCATTTAAGTCGCAATATAAAAAATTTGGATTTCGAAACGTGCTTATGTAATACATGGTGTACTAAGATATAGTAGATATATAAACATATTAATGTGTATGATGATTCGAAGATTAATGATTTGATGATTACGTAAATTTAAATTTTCTTACATGTCATTGTACAATTCATGGAAGTTACTTGATGGAACATATAATAACAAAGCTCATCCACACATAGATGTTGTGGAACATATATTACTTTAATGTCATAAAATGTAATTATGATATATATATTAAATATAATTACATATATATATATTAAAGCAAAATCGCATACATAGAGGCAAAATTGAAATAACTCTTGATGCGAAAATAATAAGTTTTAATGATATTTATATATGTTGCTGGAAAATGTGAAATGGTGAGCACTAATTAGAGAGACTTATGATTCGCGACATTATTGATTCAATCAGTTGGCTCACTACATACGCTGAGGATTCAGTGGAATGCGAAGCTTCTGAAAATTTGTGATGGGAATTATAATTTAAAAAAAGAGACTTATGATATATAAATGTATGTTAAAAAATATATTCTTTTCTTTTAAAATTATTTTATCCCTAATATCTTCGCCACTTCTTCTTTATATTTTCGTAATAGTATTAAATTAGTCAATAAGAAAGCGCGCCATTTGTATTATATTGATAAAAAAAATTTTATCATAATTAATTGTTATTAGATTATATAATTAAAAATTCATAAAAATACTATCATAATTAGTTTCTAAGTCGTATCATTAAAAATCATAAATACCATATCTTTAATTAAATTACGCGCAAGAAGAAAAAACAATGTGGGAAAGGAGTTCAACGGAAAAAAGAGAAAATGCAAATAATAAGTATAGGACTGCAACAGGTGGAAGTGAGAGAAGAAACGAACTCTTTCCTGTACCATGGACTGACGCGCTTCTCCTTCCCCAAATGTGAGGCACTTCCCCTCCGCGCACGCACGCACGCACGCACATATACGTTGTATACGTATACGCACGAATACATCGTGAGTTAGAATCGGCCTAGCTTTATTATTTGCGATATTGAAAAGGATCCGCAATAGGATCGAAATATCTATTATACATTATTTATTAATTAAATACATTCATTACACGTGGACATCTAGTGTTCGCCTCTCACAGGCGTTAATATTCTTTAATTTATTCTTTGGAGCCTATCAATTTTTTAAAAATATTTTATAATTTGAAATATTAGTATGTTACTTTTACATTCAGATTAAATAAGTGTGTAATGACTTTAATATGGACCCAGTCCTCCGCGTTCAGTCCTGCATCCAATCGAATTCTATAATTTGCTACGAATCTGGAATCGAATCTGAGAACCGAATCTGGATTCGACTTTTATTATTGGATCTCAGATCTTAGAAGATTCGAATCTCTGGATTACCCGAATTTAAAGCACCACATTTATTCGTAATTCAAATAAATGGATTTCCACAATTTCTATAGCTTTAAATCCGAATTTGAAGCCCTAGTGCTACTACTTTATGTTATGAAATAATTAATAGGAGATCAATGATTAAAAAATTAAATGATGTTATAATAAATAAATGTTATACAATACAAGATATACATATATCCTGACTTGAGATGTAAAATTACCGTCAAATTCAATTTGATAATTATTTATGGTAAAATTATGATAAAATTTATTCATATTAATTTTGAAAAAATTTTTTCTTTTGTAATTTTATTCACAAATAGGTTTTATTTATGTTTTTCACATTAATTCATAGTATAAAACAATATTCTTCTAATTTTCTCGAGAATATAAATCGCAGAATAATAATGGGTTTACTAAATCTAAACTTAAAATCTAATCAATGCTAAAATTTGTTTTTAATATATGATTCCCTAGAGATTTTGATACAGTAACCACAAAAAATGTAAATTAAAAAAATCTAATATTTGTTTACATAATTCCTTGTTTTATATTTTAAAATCTAGCTTTTTACTGAATTATTTAAAATTATTCTATACTTCTATTTAGATATTCTGGCAATAGTGCAATTACAGAAAGATTATTTTATTTTTATATAATTGTGTATGGTATAATTGTGTTTTTATTTTTTCTTTAATAAAAGTTTTGATAGTCTAATCGCTGAAATAACAAGGAAATAGATGAAAGTTTTATAAGTTTAATTGTAAAGTAAAAAGTAAAAGAGTTCAAATAAAGTTCAAATAAAAAAAAATCAAAATATGTACAAAATAGTTTAAGACTGTACTTATTATTACATTTTTTCAAAATAATAAAAAAAATTATTTGAAGTTTCTTTAGTTTAGATTATGTACACTCATCGACTAAATGATTGCAACAGATTTTTCTCTACGGTTTTCGGAAAGCCTATTCACCGAGCGATTGGTCCTTACTAGATCCGTAAATAAGAACTCGTTCAATGAACAGATTGCATTCCAAAATCCATTAAAAAAACAGTGTTGCAACCTTTTAGTCAGTAAATAGACCTAATAAGTATCATATATTAAATATACAATAATGAAAAAAATAATATTAATATTACATATTAATATTACGTTTTGGTATAAGTAGTAATGTTGTGGGAGTTCTAACTCGGGAACTCCAAGGGGAATGTAGGGCGCGGGGGATTCTTCGGAGGTGGGAGGATGACGTCATGCGGAGTGGCAGTAAGACATCACAGATTTTGGGGACTGCAGTCACAAGACAACAAAAAACATCACAAAAAAGAGAATATTGCCATGAACAAAAAACAATATAAAAAATAAATGGTTGTAAAACGAAAAATGTTACAAAGACTACTCGCCGGTATATGCTCCAACGTTTTTCGGCCAAGATATGGCGTAATGTAATTTTTCTAGAAACAACATTTATTAATTATTTTAAATAAATATGACCGAGTTTCATAATTAATCGAGTGAGTGTCAACATCTGGCTGCTATCGAAATCGGTGATATTGAAACGCAATATTTTACTCCCTTGAAAGAGCCTCGATCCAATGATAACGCCTGTGAGAGCCGAACACTAGATGTCCATGTGTAATGAATGTATTTAATTAATACATAATGTACATAATGTATAATAGACGTTTCGATTCATCTCCGTGTAGATCCTTTTTTTTGGGAAGAACATGACATCGAACATGTTTTTTGCAATATGTTTCAAGGTTAGTAGAAGTATAAATGTAAGTGAAACTTGATAGACTTGTATTTTCATAAATTTATGAGGATGGAGCGTTTTTTGAAGTATACTTTGAAAATGAGCACATAATGCTTTACTTTGAAAAGAGAGAGTTACAGATGAAAATAAATTCAGTCTAGAAATGTGCCAAATTATAGTGCGTTGAAATCTATGAGAACGAACTCGTCTTACTGTTAGTAAATCGTTATAAACATGGATCGATATTTCAATCAAGTAGAACGCGATCTGTTGAAGCGATCCCACCAAATTGCTACCTTGAGGGAGTGTTTTGCGATAAAAGAGTGCATTTATTAAACAGTTTGAATGTAATCAAGTCAAGCGTCCACCGCTCTTCACTGGATACAGACAATCTCTAATCATTACAATTACAATTACATAACTCGAGGCAAAGACTCAATTAAAAAGATGATTTCTGCATTTTGATAATGATTACTATCGAGCACTAGTAATAACAATGACAATAACATGGAAAGATCTTTTGTTTGGCGAGAGATCGATGCAGCGTTTGAAAATCGAATTTTCCGATGATAATTAACGCGGATTATATCGAGCCGCAACGATTTTTAAAAGACATCAGCAGTGTAGTGCTCGAGCGAGTGCAAGACACAATAGAAAGACACAACTGTATAAAAGTGAACACGATATTTAACGGCGAATTTGCGACGAGTGATAAACGTGTCAATAAAAGTATTAATATTAAAAACTATAAACTCTTTCAAACATCGAATTTGCGTGAGTGGTATGAGCGGCACATCATCAAAACAACGTATCTCTTGAGAAATTTCGAGAACGTGACAGTGGATGGGTATTGTCGCGAATTATGAATCTTAATAAACATCAATAAGTGTAATCCAATGCGCGTGGGTCGTTTCAAAGTGCCGCGAGAGATAATGACAAAGAGAGCGATGATTAACGTGTGATCGACAATGCATGCTTCGCGTCGATAATCGTCGCTCTGTACCCAGCCGAAAGAAACGCGGATCGTGAATCTTCCTACCCATACAATGGTGCTGAATTCGCAAAATATAGAATTTTCTATAAAAGACGTAATAAAATTCGAACGTCTCAACGACGTATCCATTAATGTATATATGTAGTAATGTATCGAAAGACAGGAAACACTAAATGTTCTCTTGATACGACAGATGAAAAAAGAAACAGAAAGGAGAGACAGAAAGGAGAAACATGTCAATTTATTACGAGTACATTTGCAAGATTCGCGAGACAATAATGTGAGTCATTTCGGATCAAGAATTTGTCCCGGCTCAAGAGTTAGCAATTGAGTAAATATTACGGTCAAAAGTACATTTGCGATCGATAAGTATATGATTAATAAAAATGAATTCTTCTTTAAAAAAAAATTAACATTATTTATTTTTATTTCCAGCTTTATATTATTTTCATTCCTACGAGAGATTGCAGTTACACATGATAGATTACCGACGGATAAACGACTATCGAGCGATGACGAACAAATGGTTGAATTTTAACAATATAATTATAGGAAGGAATGAATTCCATTTGTTTACGCTGATCTAGAATGCATCTTCAAGAAAACTGATAGTGATCAGGAAGCATCTACGCGCACGAATCATCATCAAATATTTAGCATAGGATACTAACGTGCACTGTACGACGATTCGCTATCAAAATATCGATTTCGTCGCGATTCGGATTGCGTTTCATGGTTCGTCGAAAAACTAAAAAGTTTAGCATATCACGTAAAAAAAATTTTAGCAACTAATGTCCTCATGGAAACTGTCAAGCGAACTTTGCCAAGCGAAGTGATTATTGGGAGATATTGTACGACGCATTATCACGTGTGCGAAAAGCCTTTCGCGCTAGACGATAATTGATTGCCATTTAACCGGTCGTTATAGGAGTTCTGCGCATTCAAATTGCAATTTAAACTATAAAAACTCATATTTTATTTCCATAGTTTTCCACAATTTATCAGGCAATGATTCAGATTTTATTATCAAAGAAATAACTACAACATATGGAGGCAATATAGAATTATTACTAAAGGAAAAATACATCATTTACAAAAAATGTTAAAGATAACGCTGAAAGATCAGATTCGCGAAATAACATAAAATTATGATTCATCGATTCTTATAAATTTTTAAGTATCAGTCTCGACAAATTAGCATTCTTCCTCAAAAAAATGAACTTCGAATTTTACATCGCAAATTTCAAAATTTGTCCGAAGAAGATTTCGAGTTGCTGATACGAAAAGGGATTGTTCCACATGAATATATTGCGCTGGCAAGCTGTACGCGTTTATCATCGCGCGAATCATTCTACAGTTCCTTGACCGGTGACCACTGTATCCGAAAGCGTTTACGTAAACGCCATGAATGTATGGCAACAATTCTCTGTCTCTTCAAACCTTGAGTGAATACAGCGATCTATATTTAAAAATGTGTTGCTATTAGCTGACATATTTGAAAATTTTCGCGATAAATGTATTGAAAGTATTACGGTCTCGGCCATGCGTATTATTACTTTACTTTAGATTTTACGGACGCTATGCTGAAACATATACGCATAAATTTCGAACTGCTCACTGACATCGATATGGTGATGTTTATCGAGCGCGGTATATGCGGCGGTTTTAGCCAATGTTCCAGCAGGTACGCGCGAGCCAATAATAAATATATGCAGTTGTACGATTTGTCGCAACTTTCTTGATGTACTTCGATATAAATAATCTACAAATGGGCGATGTGTCATTGCTATACGCCAAATTTCGATGGATCTCGAAAATGTCTCGGACTTTGACGTTAGTGCGATTGCTCAGGATTCGCTCACAGGTTACGTTCTTGAAATCAATTTATAATATCTGGAATGTTGGCACAATGAGAACGTTGACCTGCCATTCTGTCCAACGTGTGATAAACTATCTGGCAAGCAGCAGGATAAACTTTTAGCGACTGTGTATAACAAAAAACGTTACGTTATAATTATCGCAACTTGCAGCAGTGTATGCGTTATCTTCATGTAACAAAGATTTGTATTGCAATTCATATAATCACCATGGCTTCGCGATTATATAGAACTTAATACAAAATTTAGAACGCTTACGAAGAATGACTTTGAGAAAAATTTATTTAAGTTAATGAATAAACAATATTTGGCAAAACCATGGAGAACATGCGCAATCACATCGATGTAAAATTATTAACACAATAGGATGCACGATACGGCGCAGAAGCAATGATCGCGAAGTTGAATTTTCGTAGCAGAAGTGTATTTTCTGGAAATCTGATAGCAATTGAAATTCGTAAATTTGAGTTGAAATTCAACAAACCGATCTACGTAGGAATGATATACTCGATGTCAAAGATCTGTTTATATGAATTTCACCACGAATATATGTTACCGCTATATCGCAAAAAAGTACAGATACTGATAGCCTTATATATCGCATCGAGTCTGATGACATTTATGAACAAATGAAGCATGATATCATTAGGTTCGACACGAGGAATTATTCTATCGATAATATGTATGGTATATTACTTGCAACAAAAAAGGGCCAGGCTTAATAAAGGATGAAAATAATGGCGTAATATTGACTGAATTCATCGGACTCAGAGTGAAAATGCATGCATTGAGAGTAGATGGTAAAAAGGACATTAAAAAGGCGAAAAGTGTCAAAAATAACATCGTAGCGCGAATTATAACATACATCCGATGTTTAAACGATGAAATTGAAATAATTGATACATGACTGTTGACACGTCAACATACTCCGTAATGAAGGCATTGATCATCGAGCGATTCAATCGTATATTACAATAAAAACCGATATGTGAAGACACTTAACGGAAACTATAAGTGGATCAATGCGCTGTCGCAATTTGTATCAGATTAACACGCGCAAGTCTCGAACGATCGATATGCGACCCGTAGATGTTATCCCCGCGATCGCTAAAAAACTCTTGGCCACGATGTACAACAATGTTGTAAAGATCGCGGGTACGACGAAATTCAAAATAAATGATTCGGTATGTGTGAGCAAATATAAAACCAATGTATGCAGGTATGCGGTATAGTCCACGCATCCTTGCTCAATACATAGATGACGGTGAGTATGTAGTGAGTATGTATGTAATGATGGCCTCTGTTGAAACGCGAATATGGATGCATCTCGATCAGCCTATCATCATATCCCCGGATTATATGCGCTTTCGCGGAAAATTTCTTCTCGCCGGAGCGCGCAATTTCTCGACGAACCGACGTCGGAGCTACTTTTTTTCTCTTTTTTCATCGGATTTCTTTTTCATGATACGCACAATACAGGAAACAAAGAAAACTTTTTCTCAATGACATGACTCAACTGACCCATTTCATGCATACGCAATTTAATTTATAATGAGATCGGCTTCGCGAAGTTCGTCGACGATAGTCAAGCGTTGCTCGCTCGATGCGAAGCGTCGAGCAATCGTAGACGAGCGTAGACTAGCTCGTGGAATCGCGCTGTCGTTCATGAGGTGTCATTGCGTGAGGTAATCCCTTTTTAGATTTCTTCTGTTTTTTGGGCGAGATCGATATAAACGCGCGATTACGCTTGTATTCTCTGTTGCTCAATATTCGACCCTGCGAATGGTGCTTGTATGCGTTCCTTACCAGCATGCTCTTGTACTTGTGCATATCGTCTACCGTGTAGTGGAGATCAGGAATTCTCTTGAAAACTCGTATTGTACGCCATCGATAATTATGTTGTTCGTCTTATCCACGTCGAAAGATTTATTGTCAAACATCAGTCCATCTTTGTGTAAGTAAACATCGTCATCTGTACGTCATCTGTACCGCTCTCTTTTCCTCGCGCTCCTCGCAGAAAGTCTTGACGTACTTTTGACCCCCGGGTCCAAATCGGCTCGCAATGTCTCTCGGCCTTCCGACGTTTGCAATCGATTTTGCACCTTCGTCGCTAGCGAGTCGTCCGTCGTTTCGAAAACATTCTCGAACGATATCGGTTGTATGATTTTCGTAAGCGATATGGAGGTTATCGGCTGTACGCGATCGTGCGATCGATCATCAAATTTACGCAGAGTCGCGGAATTCTTCGAACGTTACGCTATCTTTCTCATCCTTCTCTTCCTGTTCCTTCTCCTTCTTTTCGCGCTTAATGACAGACGCTGCGTCATTGTAGCGCAACTCTCTCTTTATCGCTCGCACGTCGCGGGGCTGTGAATGATCTGTCGCAGTGATTTGATAGGCTTGAAATACTTGTCCAATGTAATGTCCTCCTGGATTCTACCGATCTTCAGAGCGCGATGTTTCTTGCGGATCGACTCGCTCTCCTTCGCGATTTTTTCACGCTCGCACACATCAGTTTTGTTTATCTCTAGCAAAGTATCGAGAACGACTGACACGTTATGGTATCGCGAACTCATTAAATCCTTTTCTGTATCTCCCGTCTTTAAGCCTGTGCTTGTCTATAGTCACTAGAAATTCATTTTGTCGCCAACAGACGCGACACAACGAAAATTTATCGTACGACATATCGGTATTCATTATAAATATGTATTATAAATGTGTTATAAATGTGTTTCAAGCTGATACCATCCTGTATGAACAAGATTAGCAGACGTTGTCGTGTATCAGATGTTTAGGTATACGTTTGATAGTGATCGAAGCAATCGACATGGCGATTCATCGATATTCTCTCACTGTATCCTGTTTGTCACGTGCCACGTCATCAAAGATAAAAATAAAATTTAGGCGCGTCTCGTTTGGTGGAATAACGTAGCTGTTGTTGAAAAACGTAAAATAGCCAATTTTGATAGACGTAAATAAATTTTCATTGAGAAATCAAGATATTGATACTTTAGCTGTTGCAGCGATTTCAAATAGATATACATGTTCTCGAAACATACGCCGTTCGGACTTTCGAGCAATCTTATGAGTTGGTTTTATCACAATTCGACGGGCCGCAAATAATCGCATGTATGGTATACTTGGCAGCATTTCGCCCTGCTTGCGCTTTTCCACGCCGTTTCTCATCATCCGCGATTTTGCATCGCAGTTTATGATGCGTACGCATGTTCATGCTCACACTACAGATTGTGCGCTCTCGACTGCCTATTTAAAGGCGTGCGAATTCGCGAGTCGCGCAGTATACAAAATATATCTCGTGCTGTGTCATTTTTTCGACATTCAGGACTTGAGCGCTGATCGCAGTATATATCGCGCGGTTGCAGTATATACCGAAGGTCGTACTCTTACGCGTATACGGTAACTATATCGACATGTAGAATAAACTGAGCACGTGGAAGCGGATCCGAAGGTTCGAATCTATCGTCACTACGATAAGCATTACAATCAGTCGTGGCAGCTGATGCACATTGATGATCTGGCACCGAAGATAAAGGACTGTAGTGAATGTCGGCTTCGCACGGCGGTCTGCTAAATCGAACGATAAACGCGCTTCCTTTCGAGTTACATATCCCGGGCCCAGTTTTGCGGGCACTCAGCTTACGAAGCGATTAATCAGAGGTGATACAGACATAAAATCGCTGCACGCGGCGTGCAAAGAACACGACATTGCGTGTTCTCTGGTATTCTCGGAGCAACGATCTCACCGATAGACGTGCAGAACAAGATGCTCGCTGATAAAGCGCTAGATCGCGTCATCGCGAAAGATTCGACTCTGAGAGAGTCGCCGCTGCTATCGTCTGGGCAGCGATGAAAGCCAAAACCAAGATCGACATGAAACGAAGAAGAAGACGATGAGGAAAAGGATAACGAAAAAATGGATACCGACGGCGAAAGGAGACGGCGCATTACCGTTTCTGCCAATGTTGGGCGAACTTGGGTCTTTGATTGGCGGAGCGGCCAGCGTAGCGAAAGCGATAAACGATAGCAAAGCCGCGCGACGTCAGGTCGAGGAGCTGCAACGTCACGATCGCGCGATAGAACAGTGCCGCGGATTATCTCGCTCCGCACAAATATGGACGCGGATTATATCTCAGCCTCTATGTATGTGGACAGGGTGTAGCAGCGAAGACAAAAACGCCAAAGGACGATAAAAAATGCCCTCGGATGCAACTACCAACGTGCAATTGGATGTGCAATTGGATTCGCGAGACGTATGCACGTATCGTGTTTTGGAAATGTTTTCATGCGTAACGCGTTACCAATGAAGAGCGCGCGTCGAAACGAAAGCGTGAATCTGGACGATGCGACAGAGTCAGGTACTCATTGAGTAGTCTACGCGAAGAGGAATAACTGTGTAGTACTTTGACAGTTTCGATAATTTTCGACCGCCTAAGGAACTAATACGATATATTTCGGGAACGGTGTTACGGCGATTATAATCGCACGTCCTTCAGATGTACAATCAGAATTTCTGCGTTCTATCAGATGTGCTTGCGGTTTCTACGAACGGTTTCTACGAATGATCGCGATGCGCGCGAATTTATAAAACCCGACGAGGTGCCGCGAAATTTCAGTATTCATTGAACGCTTTTTCTGTAATGTTGTTAACATTTACGCTGAACGGGACGAGCAGTCTTCACGGCAAACTATTTTCCTGCTTCCATAGAGTTGTGTGACGACTACGAGTTCGGTCTGATGAGACTCATCACACGATACCAAACGAATCGAACAATAAATTTTATTTCGGCAAAGACGACGCGGAAATTACAATTCTCAAGGATTCGTACGAAGCGAGATATAATATAAACGAATTTTTGAAACGTGCGATTTTACAGAAACGTCCGCATCGCGACGCGTTTGAAACGCGTTGATGTAGCAACAGCGATACTGATAATGATGGCGAGGATGGAGAATATCGGATAACCGGGATAAACTCCGGGCAAACTACAACACGATGAAATGCGAGATTAGATGCGCCTACAGAATTAACTTGACATGCACAATAGCGTCGGATCGCTGCTAGGATTCTCGTCAAAGCGTACTGTGACCGCGAAGATGGTACGAATCGGACGTGTCGATCAACATAATAAACGTAAACCGTTATCCACGTAGAGTGTAACGTGACCGTGGGCGCGTACAGCAATGACAAAGGTGCACACACAATCACACAATACACGAATTTTCGCTGAGCGTGCCACCGGGATATAACATATCGGAAAGGCCCGCGCAAATCATTTACTTGCCGATCACAGCACGGAGCATTATGGATCTAACGATACTCATCGATCAAAATGTTCGATTTTCGAGGAGAAGAGATCATTGTTAGATTACATGTGCGACGACAACAGCGAGCATGAGATGCTTGTATTGAACGGAGCGGAGCGCACGCAGAGAGATGATGCATTCTTTACAAGGCTGGAAACGTCACCGCTCAACAACATTTATTCCAGCTGCATTAGGAAAAAGAAACTCAGTCCGTCGAATGTTAAATTTTTTAAATCTTTTGGGGTTCACGATACACAACTTTCGAGATTACTGATATCTTAAACATCAAGAATGATCCGATCTTCAACGATCGCATCGTAAAGTTTGAAATTCACTCATTTGCTAACACAACGTTTGGGTACAGCGACGAGATAAGAATACCCATACAGCAACAGGATTTATACATGTTGCTGTGCGGAAGCTTTCTCTAATACGGAATTGATTGCTTGAAATGTTACTCAATGTGCTCTCGTTTGTCGAGAAGGATCTTTTGCGGCCATTGACTGCCCGCGACAAAACAAATGAGTCAAGAGCGCTATAGTGGATATATGCATAGAATTTGCAAGGAGAATGTGCCTGCAAATACTACAGCATATTGTCTCATCATACACGATCACGTGGTTCAATATAATCTATTAACCAACATTGTGCACAAAATCATCTAAAATATACGAATGATCATTGAAATCGATCACAGTCTCGAAAAGTCGTTCGCCATGACCGTTTCAACGTTTGTGGATCTGCAAGGATTTATCGTTGGAAAAAAATTTATTGTGAAAGAAGTGGCGGTGTTGAGAAAAGGATTCCTTTCTCTCACTACATTTTTACATGTCCCATGCCATGGAATTTCTTGACAAAATTCGAAAAATATTGAGCTTCCTAGCTGAATGCTTATCACCATGGATTGCGATGGAAAGACGGGATGATCCTGTACAGCATGGTGAAACGCCTGATTACGATGGCTGTAATTGGTGCGGAAGAAGATGACGATAATAAGGCTCTCGTATACGTTAAAGGATGTGAAAAACGCGTTGGTGAATGTAATGTCGATAGCGACGATTTGATTATTGAGATCTGGATGCGATGGATTACGAAGATATAGATTCTTTGAATAATCTAAATGTTACCAATACGAAGAAAAAAATGAAAAAAATTTTCAGATTGTAAGAAAATTTTATAATGAGAAAATTATTTAAGAACGTACGTATAATGTGACAGTGACTTTGTCAGCAATTCGAAACGGTAGTTTGTACATTGTGAAGGAAAGGAGAGGGAAAATGTTAGGAGGAGATGATATATTAGTAAAAAAGAAAATATTTTTTAATTATAAATCAAAAAATAGGTCATGAAAGCGTAATGTATTGCTTTATTTATTTAATCCTATATCTTGTTTCTGTATATTATCTTATATGTGTATCATTCTTTTATAATACTTTTGAATCGAAAATTTTTGCAATCCCAATCAAACTTACAACCATGTTCTGAGTTGTGAGAGACAACGGATGTTACATTAGAAAGTTTTTTATAAATTTTTTTATAAAATTGAATATCTTAACCGGATTCTCACTATTTAAAATAACAATAATATCGATTCAAGACTAATAAGAGTCAGCGCGGGTAAAGATGCGCAATCTTAAAGTAGAATGATGACTTAACTCAAACTTCTTTGTGATGTTTTCTTTATTTAAAGTGTTGAACGTTTCTCTTTTGAGTCTTTCTCAGCAAACAATCATCACAGAATAAGTCCGTCAAGAAAAGTCACTCTACAGATTTCCAAATTTGAAGTAGACGTTAACTCAAAAGTTAATTATAAAAACTGAATTTCAGTTGTAATTGA
>NW_012130100.1:1904780-1923496 GCF_000143395.1 Atta cephalotes | reverse complement strand
CACACGCACGCACGCACGCACACACACGCACGCACGCACGCACGCACCCACACACACGCACGCACGCACGCACCACACACACGCACGCACGCACGCACGCACGCACCCACACACACACGCACGCACGCACGCACACAAGCATGTTGAGAAATTTTGGATTTCCTGAATACAATAAATATAAACTTAGTCATTAAATTTGAACGCAATTATAATTCCGAGTATCGAACGTGTCTGACGTTGATTCTGATGTTGAAAATAAACAAAGATCGAGAATCGATAACAAGCATAAATAAAACAATATACAAGAACAAAAAATTATAATCTCTTGAATCCAGCTAGCAACAAACATTTAAACGATTTACAAGAAGCTTCAAATCTCAATCGTATGTATGTAAGATTACTGATGATTGAGAAGACATATTGGTATTCTATTTTTTGAAATTATCTTACATCGCGAAGCATAAATATGATGCAATCCGTTCACCTTAATCGACTTTGCTTTGATGACATACGAACTGTATGTTGCTTTTAAGAAATTTAATTTAATTTTATCTGTTTTTGTGATTTTAATTTACGTTATTATAATATTGTGTAGTTGTGGTTTGCAGTAGCTTGCACTTAGCTAATCAACTAATTGATGATTACATACACTCCGGACATGGGAATCTATTGAGACTTACTTGCTGCACACGATTTCTACTGCGGTACGAAACATGATTAGAATGTGAACAATTTTTCCTATGATTGGGGACTGCTGAAGATGGCTTGAATACAATCGAAACGTTCAGTTCTTTATTTTATGTAATAGATCAGTAGATACAATCGAAATATACATGTATATGTGATGTGTATGATTTTCGCACCATTTACCGCGTATCAAGACTCTTAATTACTTGTTTTTTATTTTATATTTTTACGCATAATAGTTACTTGCAGTCAATCATTGAAACGGTTATACTGTCAATAGTAGTAAAATGATAAGCTTAAATGTCCTTAGATTTGAGATAAAAACAGAGAACGCATGAAATGAATTCGGTCCTGTAGATAAAATATAATATAACTGATTAATATAATCATGCAAGAAATTCGATCGCTTAATTATCGACATTTTTATTCCGTTTCCTATATAATCATCTAAGCTCAGGGACAAAAAGTATGAGATTCGATCCTACTTGATCTTACAAATGTAAGATTTATTTTATTTTGGAAAATTTTATAATTTTATAATTGAGAAAAAATAAACCGGGATTGAAGTTAATCTTATATTTGTGGAATTAAGCCTTAGAAATACAATGTATTATGTATGCATGCAATGTAGGCTGCATTCCAATATACAATATATAATATGTACATAAAATTCTAATATTACATATAAATAGATAATATCTGTATGATTATCTCAACATGAATAACTTTTATCTGTTTACATAATGTATGCGTGTGTGTATGTGTTTACATAGTATAATATACATACAATTTTCTATATTGGATATATAAATTGACATGTTAGTAATGTATGTACTATAAGTATCTATCTTTTTTTATTAGACAGAGCAAAGTGAGTTACATCATGTGTGTGCAATGTCATATTCATTTATTGATGATATATTATCCTAACCTAAAATGACTTTGGACGTAAGCAAAAAGTGCTACTACTGATATCGATATAATTATTAGTTAATAATCTGTATTTTATGTATATTACAGATTTTTAGTATTGGTGATATTATATATTATATATTATATTATATATATTATATATTATATTGTATAATATGATGTGTGTATATTCACATCATACAAACATAACATTTATAATTCTAATATTGTTGTAACATTTAAAAAAACATTATTAGTAAATATAAATTATAATTATATTTTATATGTATTATACTGTACATATACACAATAACGTATCCAAAATATAATTTTAATATTGCATATATCAATAATTCAATAATATGATTATGACTAATAATAATAGAATAATATTTTATGTCATTGTGTGTGTGTGTACATATACATTATAATAAACATAAAATGTAATTGTAATTCGTATTCATGAATGTCTTTTTGTATACAACGTTAGAATTAAATTTTATATATATCATTATATACATTATATATTATAATATAAAATTCTAATATTGCATAAAAATGGACATAGAGAATATCTGCATGAATATTCAAGCACGAATAATTTTTAATAATGTGTGTTTACTGATATATTATAATACATGTACAATTTAACATGTTACACGTATAAATATACCATAACATTGTTTTAGCGCCAAGAACCGTGTCTCCAAAGTAATATTTTTATATTTGAACATAGATAATTTCTATCTCTTTTTTTGACCAAAAAATAGAGTAACTACATATATACATATGTTGAATTTGAGTGTCATCCTCATCCAACAATGCTTGCAATTCGCTGTCTTCAAACTTTATCGATGATTTTTTTCCATGTTCTTCGTTTCTTACGTCAAAATCGCCACTTTTGAATTTTTTAAATCACTCAAAGCACTGTGATTTACCAAGAGCATGCTCACCGCAAGCTTCGACAAGCATTCTGCAGCAGTTTTCTTCAAATGATAACAGAAATCAATGCTGTCCGCAAATCGTAGTTTCCAAGCACAAAATTCGACATGTTTAACGCTATTACAAACTATACTGTTGTATAGTAAAGAAATGTATTGTTGTGAGTTGAAAATCTTTGTCAGATGTCAGAATAAGGAAATGGCGTCAATGGCGCCGTCTGACGGCAACTGCATTGACAGCTATGGCCATCTATTGGTAAATTCGAGTTTCATATTGACATACCAGATATATGCAACGAGTCCATATATTGACAATAATGTTACATCTTGACTTAAAATAATATGGGTCATAGGAAAATACTACGACTGTGTACCGATATAGACTGCGAGTACTGAAAATATGTAATATACGTAACCATAGCTTGACAGTGTACATTGACACATGGCCGTAATAGCATTTTTCGTTTCGTACAATATCATTTTAGGTCAGGATGTAACATGTATTAGCAATATATAAATATATTACACATATAATATACGTAGCTACTCCATTTCTTACTACGTTTAATAAAAAGTAGTAAGTAGAAGTTACTCATGTTAAAATATACAGATATTAGTGGTATGTGTACTTAAATATAAGACACATATAGACAATATTATACAGGGTGTCTGAAAATAATCGCCAAATATTTCATGGACAGGTAGAGACTAAACTGAGTCGAAAAATCTTCTATCATTTTGTAAGTTTCCCCAATAGTTAACGAGGTATTATCCTTAAAAATAGTCGAATAGTACTGTAAAATGTATACGCTTACTGATCGCTTGTCACGCGGACCGTGTGGAGCGAGATATGGAGGTAACCTGGCACCGAGATATGGAGGTTTTTGGCGATGTACGCGGCGCGGGACGCTTGCCAGCCAATCTCCAACTCCTAAGGCTCGCGCGCCAAGCGATTAATAGGCATATGTATACACTTCGCAATAGTAGGCCGGGTGAGCGCGCGTATTCGGCTATCTTTAAGGATTATTATAATATCTCGTTAACTATTGGGGAAATTTACAAAATGGTAGAGGACTTTTCGATTCAGTTTAGTCCGCTCTACCTGCCCATGTAATATTTGGCAATTGTTTCCAGATACCCTGTATAATATTGCATATGTATAATATTGCATATATGTATACCATAATGTGTAAATATATTCACGTTACAGATAGAAGTTATTTATGCTAAGCTATTTATGCATTCCCAATGTTTAAATATGTAATATTAAAATTGTATGTATACATATAAAATATAATGTGTATATAAAATATAATGTATATATATGTACACATAAAATTTAATTGTAATATTTTGTATAAATAAACATAGAGAATATCTGCATAAATATCTCAGCATAAATTACTTCTATCTCTAATTTGCGTAGAGATTCACACATTATAATACACACACACACACACACACACACACACACACACACACACACACACACACACACACACACACACACACACACACACACACACACACACACACACACACACACACACACACACACACACACACACACACACACACACACACACACACACACACACACACACACACACATGCGCATTCTAATATTGAGAAAAACAATTATTATATAGGGGACTTTAAATCTATAAAATATACGTATAAATCAAGGCTAATGAGGCATAAATATACAACGAAAAACTCACATATTCAAAAAGATGTCTCACTCACAAATTGCCAAAGTAAAGTGATGTAAAATTTTAGTAGGTAGATTTGTATAAATGTAATTTTGTGATCAATTATATATCAAAAATTATATATCAAATTATATATCAAAGTTTCTTGTCACGCTTTCTATCTACGAAAATTTTACAATCTTTTCGTATTTGTGATCTTTTAATATATCTATATTGCTAAGAAGACTCCGAAGTGAGTTGAAAATGTAAAGAAGAGGATTTATCAGAGGATTCGTAATCTGATTATTTTTTTTAAGATGTTACATCTGATCATCTGCGTTTGACGCTCATTAATTTTGATTTGTTAGTATGTATATTTTGAGATTGAAAATATAAAAGCATATATCACTAATATCTGTACATTTGATCTACATTTGACCATAAAAAACATATCTCTTTTTATTAAACATAAAAAGAAGTAAAATAGATCTTGGACGTAGGAAAAAATATTATTATACTGCTATATACTGCCAGTACCAAAAATCTAATGTACTTAACGTAAACTATGGATTTTCATTACTAACGATGTACTGATGTATTAGCCATTAGCCATTAATCATTTACTAAAAGACTTTGAATATGATATACTTATATATATTTCGTGAACGTACAGCGTCGTATGAAAATTATGCATATTGACCGTGTAATGTATGTTTTATATATATATGTATAGCACATATATATGTATAACATATATATTATATAAGGTGTCCAAAAAGACCCCAGATTTATGAGCTGAACATACAGATGATTATAATTAATCGCGAAATGTGAATTATACTTGTATCGGCATACATAGTACGCCAAAATATAGTGCATTAACCTATGACTATGGTTTACGTTCTACGACTCAATTATGGCTATCCTTGTACTAAGGCCCTTACATAACGTTTTTGGAAGAAACGCTTCAGACAAAAGTTGTAAAATTTTAAAGAAGCTATTTATTGATACTCAGTTTGACTTTGGGCATCTGAAGGATCAGATCAAAGTCACATCCATGTTTTTTTAATGAAACACGCTATTTTTATTATAGATTCTAATACAGTTATTATTGATATGTTGATTTATACGAAGATATGTTCGAAAAGTTCTCGGTTTAATACAGAAATGATTCTACAAATAGTAAACTGCTATAATTTTAGAAAAGTTTGATCCTTCTCAAGATTCCTATTCAGAAAATTTCAGACAGATATGTTCATTAGTTTCTTTGTTTCGGTCGTATCAAGCAATCAGTTTTTGATTCCATCCATTGACAATGCATCCATTCACATTTTTTTCAATTGCAGACGCCAAATTCTACAAATTGGTTCCGCAATCGTATTTCATCAGATTTGATCGCAATGTCTCTGGCAGTAAATTAAAACTAGTCAGCCGACGATAAACGGCATGAATGCCTGTGACATTGGATCATAATTAGGCAAAGCACAATTTATTGTTATAACATTTAACCATACTTGTATGATAAATAAAAGTGATATTTTCATGAATAACATAAAGGTACTAACCTGGCTTTACTAACTTTGGCTTTACAGAGTGCCTTTCAACAAGAAACATATATGGCAGTAATCTTTTAACCAATTTTGGCTTTGTAGGTGCCTTTTAACAAAAGATATAGTGTGACACGGTGTAACACGGTGCATCATTATAGTCTTGTTGTTTGCCAATGTACAAGGAAATAATTATTGTGTTGAGTTGTTAGAATGAGTTGTTAGAAAGAAACCTAACCCATAACCTTCTCTTACCAAAGGCAGACAATTTTCTGCTACTATTTTTTCCATTTCGTGGACACAAAACACTATAAAAAAATATATATATATATATAAGTGCGTGCGTGCGCGCGCAAAATATACGGCTTTAGAACAGTCCAACGAAGATTCCAGTATACCAGCGAAGAAGAGTCACTCGAAAGAACGCACCCACAGTCGTTGAAAGGACTTAAGCGCTGATTTCGGATGACCCAGGGCAATCATTGTGAAAATTAGCATCGATTGTTGGTATAAGAGAGCCAACATGCGTCAAATTGCCGAGGAGGATACAAATCGTATACATTAAAGATAGATGCTCTCTGAGGCTGCCAAGATAAGTGAGTTGCTCGCTGTAATCTGCTATTGTGTTCTTTGAAAAACGAAGTGTTCGGGACAAATCAGGTTCTTTTCTAACGAAAAAATTTTTGCTGTTGATGCCAAAATCAATCGGAATGTCTGGAACCGATGGCTCACTTACAACGCCGAAGATATCTCTGTTGTCAGGACGAAATTTCCGGTCAATATGCTAGATGTGTTCAGTGAGGGTGATGTCATGCCATCACATTTCTTTAAAAAAAGGGGAAACTGTTACAAAAGAAGTATTTACGCGTTCTGATGGATGTAATGAAACCGTGGATGGAAATTGTGGCGTCTGGAAGGCCATATGTTTTTCAGCAGGACGATGCACCGACTCATACGAGTCATTTGATTCAAAATTGGCTCTCAGACAATGTCGATATGTTTTGGTCCAAGGAATTCTGGTCTCCCAATAGCCCAGATTTAAATCCCTCAGATTATTACATATGGAATAGTTGAAAGGGTCACAAACAAGTCTCGGCATCCTAATGTGATGTCATTAAGGATCGCTATTAAGGCGGCATGGACAGCGCTACATTATACATACATGCGAATGCTTCAGAGAAGGCTATTCAAGCTAATGGGGAATATATCGCATAATTGTGTTCTACAGGGATCTCCCAAGTGCCATATAAAATTTTTTGTAATATTTAATTTTTCATTAAAAATATTTTGTTTAAAGAAATTGTTTGATTTGTTTTTCCGGATTTTGGTAACGCACTGTACATACATACAAAAAATTTTCACTTTTCATATTTAATAATTCTAATAATTTTTTTTAAAATAAATAACATTATTAATAAACATATTACTCCAAATATATTTTTATAAAATTATAGAAATTATACGTATACTTCAGTGTTCGGAATTAGTTGCACATTTCGGACCGATTCCTGAAGAGTGCTTCCTACTTTTCCCTCACAACCGCTCAACACTCGACGACTGAATCCCTAGATCGCGCGCGGATGTGCATCTCAGGAGCATCGCAGTATAAGAAACATGCTGCGATCATACCTTCCAGTAAATTATAATGAAAATATTTTCCTTCTTATATAATTGTTATTTTCTTAATAATGGTGATTGAACATTATATTAATAAATAAATGCATTTTACTGAATGTAATGTACCTTTAAAATATTACTTTATTATAATATTCTTGAGGCTTCCACGGATGCTTTCTATGTAAAGATTATGTATTTCGTGGGTTTCCTCCGTATCCAGATTCACTCTTGGAATGCTAACATTTCGTAAATCTTGCAGTCCATTTCATCAGAGCGAGGAGCAGCCTGATACTGGTATTTCTTTATTTTTATGATACATTCAGTTTCTTTCAAAAAGCTACTAACCATGCTTTTGTGCCACAGAATGTAATATAAAATTTCACTTTATCGCGTACATCTGTTTGTATTATTTTTTAGTGGAATAAAATGGAGAATGCACTTAAAAATTCAATAATAGAACTTCAAAGATAATATATAGAGAGTTTCTGTAATAACGTGGATCAAGAAAGTGATGAACGCTAAAATCCTTTTCTTAATTAGTCAATAAGAAGAAGAATAACGTGACATATATCTGGATGTATGTATATGGATCATACATCGTTTATCTTTTTCCTTAGGGCGAACACATGAAAAGTGAAAATTTTTTGTATGTGTATATACGTGTGTAAACATAAAATTTTTCATTTTTCACGTTTTCGCTCGACAGAAAAAGTTACATGATCGATTTTCTTAGCGTTCACCGTATCTGGAAAAATGAATATTGCAAAATCTCCCTAATATCAAAAATTATTGTTCATTATAATTATCATATGTAATTATTGTATTATTGTCAATTATTTTGTAAAATGTGTATATATATATATATGTATATTTTAATAGTAGAAAAAATTTGATTTAATTAAGAAAATTATAATTATGTAGATAGCAAAGTAATGATAATTTGCTGGAAGATATGGTCGCAGCACATTTCTTATATGTCGACGCTCCTGAGATACGTCCACACGCGATTCGACACAGCGGCTAAGGCGTCAAGCGTTGAGCGATAATAGGCGATGAGGAGGAGACAATGCTCTAAAATGTACAACTATTTCCGAGCATTGCAAAATTTAAATCAACAGCTGTAGGAAGAATACCGGATCACTTCACTAGATAAATACAGTTATTTCTATATTGCACAATATAAAGGCTTTTTAATTTGTGAACTATAAAATTATATTGCCATTATCTTTTTAATTATATTAATCATCGCACTTTCGCGATTTTATTCATTATCAGATTTTTCATACATTCAAATGATAGTTATAAATGAAACATTTTACAGAAAGTACCTACTGATTGACACCAATACAATATTATTACAAAAACATAATTTCTTTTGGAATTTTTTCTAAAAGTAAACAGATTTCATTTACATATAAAAATACTGGTTTTCTATCTTTTCGACGTATCCTATGTCGAATTATTTTTGCTACAATTGTCGATGTAATACTTTTAGAAATATACATATAATTTCAATAATTAAATAAAAATATATTTGACTTGTAATATATGTTTATTAACAATGTCATTTATTTAAAAAAAAACAATTACGAAAAAAGAAAAAAAGAATCGATCGTGGGATCTCTAACATTCTGATCTCGCTTCCTACGCGCGAGGTCTTGCAAACCATTTCTATGAACATAGTACATAATGCTCATGGAAAATCATGGAAATGTCAATATCTCGTATTTTGAATTTATTTTTACTATCATAGATGTATAACTTTGCTTCGTTTTTTTTCCGAAATTCGAGGCTTTATTGTAAAAAACTGGTTATACATTTATGATTCAAAGTATTGTCCATCGCTGGCCACTACTTTTTCCCATCTTTCGGGTAGCGTACGAATCCCGCGTCGGAAAAACTGGTCATCTTTTGAAGCTATCCACGAATGAATCGATCCAATTTTTTACTTCTTCATAAGACCGGAAGTGCTGGTCAGCCAGGCCGTGTGCCATTGATCGAAACCAGTGATAGTCAGAGGGAGCAACGTCTGGAGAATACGGCGGGTGGGGTAGGACTTCCCATTTCAACGTTTCCAAGTATGTCTTGACCACTTTCGCAACATGGGGTCGAGCATTGTCATGCTGCAAAATCACTTTATCGTCTCTCGTTGTATTGCAGCCGTTTGTCTTTCAATGCTCGGCTCAAACGCATCAATTACGTTCGATACCGATCGCCTGTGATTGTTTCAGTCGGTTTTAACAGTTCATAATACACTACGCCGAGCTGGTCCCACCAAATACAGAGCATGACCTTGGACGTCAAAATCACCGTTCTTGAAGCGTTGAAACCACTCACGACACGTTCTTTCACTAATAGCGGCCTTACCAGTAAGTATTTGAGAGCATTCGATGAGCTTCAGCCGCAGATTTCTTCATATTGAAGCAAAAAATTAAAACCTCCCGCAAACGAGAATTTGGCTCGTAATCTGACATTTTCAATCGAGAATAATTTTATGCAGACACAAATCGACTAATGTCGATGTTTCTATGGGGTTATGTTGACAGATGCCCAAGTTTATGTATGACGTCTATGATCTATTTATTTCGACCACCACTTACCGCTAAAGCCATCTATAGGAAAACAGCGGAAGCAAAGTTGTACACCTAATACATAAATTGGAGGTATATATGATTAATATAATTTATTAAAATACTTATACGTTATCTATGTCCCTTCTCTTCTTATTTATACACGTTAAGCGGCCAAAATTGCCGAGAAAGCATTTTCGATCGCTAGAAAGTGACCATAGAAAGAGAGACAGATTCTGAAGGATAAATTCGTTTTGCTCAACGAGTCCGCTCGGCGTACGGAACCTCATCAATTACAATCAAAGCTTTTATCTTTTTTTGTTTTTTCTCTGTCTCACTCTGTCATATTTCTGTTTCGATAATTTCGTTTTGCAATTCATGTTCTATCAGTTACGATTTACTATCATCGCCGATGCAGCAAGGATGCATGACTCCTTTTCTAAGCAACGATTCTGTTTTAATATATATTTTTTTATATTGTATATAGAAAAATATTATGATATTACCAGCTAATAATATATTGCTGGTTTACATAATGATCAATCTATTTTTATATTTGCGCGCGGATGATGTGAGAAATAACGCTTCCTATTAAGTGCTGTTTGATACTTTGACATCCGAGCTAAGTAAAAAATACTGCATATAACAATTTTTACGTTTGAAATAAATAGCTGGCTCTATAGAAAACCTCAAAAAACAATATTATGTTTGTAGAAATGAGCTAAGGGCTTTAGTATAAGAGTATGGAGTCAATGAAAATTTCATTTGTATGCTACGAGAAATTGCTACTTAAGCATCCGAGCACAGTCGAAAATCAGTATATGTGAATAATATTGTATATTTTGTATGAATAATATATTCTGTTTGAATAATATTATATATTTCTTGTTTATAAAGACTTCTTGTTTATTTGTACATAAAAATTAAAATAACTAATATTATATTTATTTTATTATTATTTTTCCTCTCAAGGGAAAAAATTTTGATCAGGACACGTAAGAAGCTTGTTACGGGCCTGAGCAGGTCGATATGATTCTGATCGTTTTTACTGATCTAGCGAGGCACATTTGATAGCGCCGCTGTCGCAATATCGAAGAACTAAAATACTCGGTATCACGGCTTCATGTCAATTTTATTCATAACATATGAACGAAATTTTTGGCGACTTTGTTCTCTTATACTACAAAAGCTCCTATAGATCATTTCTACAGGCAGACAGTATTATAACATTGTTCTTCGAAGTTTTCTGTAAACTGCTGGCTACTTATTTTAAACTCTGAAAACTCTGATATGCAGCACACATGCGACGAGTCGCCTGCAAGGGTCGGACAAAATTACAATTTTAATTTTTTTCGTTTTTCGTATTAAATTGCAGCTGGCAGCTCGTGTTATTGTCGATACTTTAATTGTAGAGAAGGACTTTTCAAAATGTAAGTGCAATTAAGAGAAATGAGTTGGGGAAAATAGTAAAGCAAGGCGGATTCTAACTCATGAGGCTAGAGGGGAGCGCGGGGTGGGGGGAAGACGCGGAAAGGATCCGGCGCTATTGATGTTTACATAAACATAGGACCTCAGTCGAGTGTTTTGTAAACATGATATTCCGCTATTTTTTTCGGCCGCCCCCATCGCCGCCGCCATCGTCGCCGCTTTCTGTAGATAAAAAATAATCTAAATAAAAATATATCTATCAATTATAAATATATATCTAATTAAAAAAATATATACATATATGGTGTGTAAGCTTAAATCCGCTGTTTTTTAGTCAGAAAAACATTTTTTTTTCCTAGGAAGCAAAAACAAATTTATTTAAAGTACTTGCCCTCGCTAACTATACATTTTTCTCATCTTTCGGCCAGTTTGTGTATACCACGCCAAAAAAATTCCTCATCTTTTGAGGTAAACCACTCATCAAGCTATTTTCGGACATCTTCGTAAGAATCGAAGTGCCGCTCAGCGAGCGCGTGGCCATCGACGAAAACAGGTGATAGTCAGAAGATGCCAGGTCTGGTGAGTAAGCGGGATGGGGTAGCACTTCCCAGTTGAGTGTCTCCAAGTAGTTTTGGACCTTTGTTGATGTGTGCGATGGTGCGTTGTCGTGGAGGAAAATCAGTTTGTCATGTTTTTTCCGATAATGCGGCTTTTTTTCACGCACGATGCAATTTGATCAATTGTTGGTGGTAGCGGTGAGCATTAACAGTTTCACCAAGTTTTAATAGCTCGTAGTAGATGACACCCTCCTGATCCCACCAAACGCACAGCATCGTCTTCCGTTCGAAGCGATTTGGTCTTGAGGAAGATGTTGATAGTTGGCCGGGATAAACCTAAGATTTCTTGCGTTTAGGATTCTGAAAATAGATCCACTTTTCATTGCTACAATGCAGGCAACCGATAAACGGACTTTCTTTTTTGTCTGGCAAGCAGAATTTGGCATGTGTTTTGGCGTCGCTCCATCTGCCTATCGTTCAGTTCATGCGGTACCCATTTTCCGATTTTTTGAATCTTTCCCATGGCATGTAGCCATGGAAATGGCTGCTTGAGAAACCAATCTCTGCACGTTGTTTCTGATAAAGCATTGTCGCCATAGGTCTCCACAAGCATTCGATGCAATTCGGCAGCCGATTTCTTCAAATTGAAACAGAAAAGCAAAGCTTTTTTGCATATGCTTTTTTTTAGCAAAAGCTAGACATGATTACGAAAGAAATGTATGTTATTATATGAAATTGCTGATGATGTGCACTGGTTAATGTTAACAGATGTCAAACACATAAAAAAAAGTGTGTGCCCAGAGTAGCTTTGTACGCTCACTAATGCCACCTATGAACAAACAGAGGATTTAAGCTTATACACCTGGCACGTTTATATGTACATACATACATACGTTTATACATATATTACGAACATTATAAAGGAAAGAAAAAGAAATACATAATAAATACGTTAACGTATTTTTATTTAAAAAAATTCTTTTGCAACCACCAGTTATATATTTTCAACACATTTTGTAACGCGCAATTCTTAACATGTTATCCGCATTGTATAGTATTAGTAATATCTAGATTAGATAAAGATTCCATGTCTTTGTAAACTGCATCCAAAGTTTCGATGTACATGTGTTCTCGCTCATCGTCCAGAAGCAAGTTCCACAGCTATATTCGTTTCTCGCGTCCCTTGACGTACACGACAGCATCATCTTCAAATATAGTCGTCGTAATTAGACATTTTGCCTCGTTATACGGGATCATTCCGTCTTCCTATTGCAATCTATAATGATAAGCAATTAATCAAGAAGCGCGAGATCTGTCGGATCTCTTCAAAAATTTCCATGGCACGGGACTCGTAAAAATGTAATGCGTGAGAACGGTCTCCTGTTTCAGCACCACCACTTCCTTCATGATAAATTTCTTGTTAATGATGAACTCTTGCAGATCCACAAATGTTGGCACGGGCATATTGTCGAAAAGATTAAGATTAATTACGATGTATCGTCGATTTTTTTATATCATGTTGAAGATGCATTTAGGTGATTTTGCGCACAACGTTGGTCAATTAGATTATACTGAATTACGCGATCGTATATGATGAGACAATAGACTGTTGTACTTGCGGGCACATTCTCTTTGCAGTCAAATTCTATGTGTACATCCACAGTAGCGTTCTTGACTCATTTATTTTGTCGCGAGCAGTCAATAACCGCAAAAAGTCCTTTCTCAAACGAGAGTATATTGAGTAGCGTTTCGAAGTAGTCGTAATAGAGAAAGCTTTCGCACGACAACATGTATAAATTCTGTTGTTATATAGATATTCTTATCTCATCGCTGTACCCAAACGTTGTGTTAGCAAACGGATGAGTCTCAAACTTTACGATGCGATCGTCGAAGATCGGATCATTCTTGATGTTCAGGATCTCGAAAGTTGCGTACAGTGAACCCCAAAGATTTAAAAAATTTAATTCGACGCATTGAGCTTCTTCTTGCTGATGCAGTTAAATGAGCAAGTGTTATCGAGCGGTGATGTTACTGGCTTTGTAAAGAATGCGTTATCTCTCTGCGTGCACTCCGCTTCGTTCAATATGAACATCTCACGTTATCGTTATCGCTGTCGCATATGTAATCTAACGGTGATCTTCTCTCCGCAAAAATCGAGCAATCGTCCATTCTAGTCGATGACGCGTATCGTTAGATCCGTAATGCTCCGTGCGATGATCGGCAGGTAAATGATCTGCGTCGGCCTCTCTGATATCTTATATCCTGGCGGCATGTTTGGTGAAAATTTGTGCGCGCTTTTGCCGTTGCTGTACGCGCCCATGGTCACTCTACGCGGATAATGTTCACGTTCATTATGTTGATCGACATGTCCGATTCGTGCCATCTTCGCGACCGCAGTATACGCTTCGACGAGAATCCCAGCGATCCAATGCTGTTGGCCTTGCCAAAGTTTATTCTGTATGCACATCTAATCTCGCATCTCATCGGATTGTAATTTGCGCGGAGCGTAATCAGGTATTCTCCACCTTCACCATTATCGTCATCGATGTTATTGTTGTTGTTATTGTTGTTGTTGTTATTGTCATGCACTACATCAACGATCACTAGTTTCAAGCGCATGGTGTGAACGTTTCCGTAAAATCGCGCGTTTCAAAAATTCATTTATTCATCTCGCACTTCATACGAACCCTTGGGAATTGTAATTTCCGCGTCTTCTTTGGCCAAATAAAATTTGTTGTTCGATTCGTTCACGTTCAGTATCGTGTGATAAGTCTCAAAAATCGCCAGATCGTAATCTTCGTCACTCAAATCTATGGAAGGAAAGTAGTTCGCCGCGAGGATGATACTCTTCCCACTCAGCGTAAGCGTCAACGACATGACGGAAAAAACGTTCGACTAATACTAAGATTTCACAGCACCTCATCGAGCTTTTTAAATTCACGCGCGATCTACCGTTTGTAGAAATCGCAGACACATCTGTCCACAGAAGTTCTGATAGTATGTCTGATAGAACATGCGATTGTATTCTATCGTCGTAACACCGTTCCCGAAATATCGCACCAATTCCTTGGGTGAAGATTATCGAAACTGTCAAAGTATACGACGTGGTTGTTCTTCTTCGCTACCCGATGAGTACCAGATTCCGTCGCATCGTCCAAATTCACGATACCATTTTCGTTTCGGCGCGCGTCGCTCGTCGGTAACGTGTTACGCATGAAAACGCTTTTGAAGTATGATACGCGCATAGTCTTGCGAGCTCTTTCAATTACATATTGATAGTTGCACCCGAGGGCATTTTTATCTCTTCTAATCTCTTTGGCGTTTTGTTTTTCTTTGCTACTACACCCTGTCTACGTTTGTAGGGACTGAGATACAGTCCGAGTATTTGTGTGGAGCGAGATACAGTCCGCGGCCCTGTTCCATCGCGCGATCGTGATGTTGCAACTCCTCGAACTGACGTCGCGCGGCTTTGCTATTGTTTACCGCCTTCACTACGCTGGCCGCGCCGCCAATCAAGGATCTGAGTGCGCCTAATATTAGCAAAAAAGGTAACGCGCCGTCTCGTTTTGCCGTCGATAATATCCGTTTTTTCGTTGTTTTTTTCCTCGTTGTCACCTCGTTCTTCGGTTTCATGCTCATGTCAATCTTGGTCTTGGCTTTCATCGCTGCGCAAACAGCAACAGTGACTCTCTCAGAGCCGAATCTCTCGCGGTAACTCGTCCTAGCGCTTTATCGGCGAGTACTTTGTCCGCCGCGTATCTATCGGTGAGATTATTGCTGTGCGAATACGCAATGTCGTGTTCTCGGCACGCCACGTCCAGCGGATTTATGCCCACGTCATCTCTGGCTAATCGCTTCGTAAGCCGAGTGCTCGAACCGCAAAACTGGTAGCCCAGAATATGTAACTCGAAAGGAAGCGCGTTTATCGCTCGATTTAGCAGACCGCCGTTCGACGCCGACATTCACTAGAGTCTTCAGTACGGGATCGTCGATATGCGTCCGCTGTCGTGGATGATTGTAGTGCTCGTCGCCGCGACGATAGATTCGAATCTTCCTTCGAATCTGCCTTCACGTGTTCCGGAAGATTGTCCCAGACGTGTTCGATGTAATCCCCGTAAGAATATACTTCGGTATATATTGCAACTCGGCACTCAAGTCTCAAATATCGGAAGGATGACATAGCGTGAGATACATTTTGCTACGCGACTCGTAGATTCGTGCGCCTTTAAATAGTTTGAGAGCGCGTAGCACTTTAGTGTGAGCATGCAATTCATGCTGCAACCGCTGACGATACGCGTCACAAACTACGACGCGAAATCACGAATGATGAGAGGCAGCGCGGAGAAGCGCAAGCATGGCGAAATGCTGCCGAGTACTTCATTTACAGTCGAATTGTGGTAAAACCAATCATTCTCATAAGCTTATTCGAGAACCGAATGGCGTATGTTTCGAGAAGGTGTACGTTTACTAGAAATCATTGCAACAACCAGAGTATCGATATCTCGAAAATTTATTTACGTCTATCGACGAAATCGGCTACTTTACGTTCTCCAACAACAGCGACATCGTTTCACGATGTGAGCGAGGCGCGTCCAAATTCTATTTTTATCTTTGATGACGTGGCATGTGACAAGCAGGATGAGAGAATATTTTTCGATGGGTCGCCACGCGAACATCGACTTCTTCTATCTCTGTCAGACGCGAGGATAACTAAATATCTGATATGCGACAACCTTCTGATCCTGTTCAAACAGGACGGTACCAACTTGAAACACGTTTACAATGATCATGTGAATACCGACATGTCGTTCGTACGACGAATTTTGCGCGTTGTGCCGCAACTGTTGGCAGCAAAAATATGGATTTCTAGTAATAGACAAAGACAGTGCGCTCACAAATGGATGATACAGAAAATGATTTAACGAGTTCGTGATATCGTAACGTGACTAGTCGTTGCCGATACTTAGCACGATTGTGGCAGATGTGCATGAAAAAATCGCGAGGGAGATCGGAAGACAAGCGAGTCGATCCGCAAGAAACATCGCGCTCTGAAGACTGATAGAATCGAGGAGGGCATCGCATTGGACATTTTAAATCTCTTATCGAGCCGCTGCAATTTTTCGTCAACAGCCCTGACAAAGAGAGAGTCGCGCGACGAAGATACAGCGTCTGTCTTTAAATGTAAGAGGAAGGAATAAGAGGAACAAGAGGGGGGGAGAAAAAGCGAGCGAGATGTTCGAGCGTTCCACGACTCTGCATAAATCTAATGATCGCACAATCGTGTACAGCCTCCGTGTACCAAAATCATACCAACGATAGAGTTCTTGGAGTTCATTTTCGAAACGACGAAAGACTCGCTAACGATGAAGGTTCAAAATTAGCTGCAAACGTCGGAAGGTCGAGAGGTATTATGAGCCGGCTTGGGTTCGCTGGGTCAAAAGTACGTTGAGGCTGAGGGGCGCAAGATAAAGAGAGCGATATAAATCACGTGTACGGCGTTTACCTACATAAGGATATCTGATGTTTGGCAATAAACATTTCGATGCGGACAACATAATTATCGATGGCGTACGAACGGTACACTCTTTAGTTGATTTTCAAGAGAATTCCCGACGATCTCCTCTACATGGAAGACGATATGAACAAATACAAGAGCAATACAAGAGATGCTGCTGGCACGAACGCGCATAATACAAGCATCAATTGCAGGGCCGATTATTGAGCAATAGGGGATACAAGTACAAATACGTAATCGCGCCGTTGATGTCGATCACATCTAAGAAACAGAAAAAGAAATCTGGAAAGGGATTATCTCACGCAATGATATTGAACGACAACGATCATTACTGGGATGACTCAACGAGCTGGTGGATTGTCTACGATGCTTCGCACCGAGCGACAACACTCACGACAACGAAATGCTGTCGAGGAAACCGATCTTATTATAAATTAAATTGGGTATCCATTAAACGAAACGAATTAATCGAGTGACATCGAAAAAAAATATATTATTTTCTTGTACCCTGTGTATTACGCGTCGAATCATGAAAAAGAGTGCTGAGAAAAAGAGAGAAAAAATTAGCTCCGAGAGACGTCGACTCATCGAAGAATTGCACGCTCTGGCGAGAAGAAATTTTCCATGAAGACGCGTTATAGTCCAGAGATACGACGATCTATGCCTGATATCGTTGAAATGCGCCCATACTCAGGCTTCAATAAAGGCCACCATTGCATACTCACCGTCATCAATGTGTTGAACAAGCGTGGGCCGTACCTTAAGATCAAGGAAGCGAGATGACTAACGCTATCGCTGAGATCGTTCGAGAGAGAGTGGAAGATATCCGAAAAATTTACAAACGGATATGGAAAAAGAGTTTTACAACGCTGATGTGCAGAAAATCTTGAAAAAACACACAATGTTAATCACTATTCCACGTATTCGACGTTGAAAGCATCAGTGGTCGAACGATTCAATCGCACGCTCAAGAATGACATGTGGAAGATGTTTACACTCAACGGCAATTACAAGTGGATATACCAATATAAATAAACCAATATAAATAAAAATATACCAATATAAATATATAAAACGTGTAAAATATTTTTTTTATTATCTTTTCCATCTTCGTTTTGGAGTATACAGATATAAATGTACGATATATGAAATGAAAAATAATAGTAATACGTAAATACGTAAATAGTATTACATAAAACGTAATAGTAATACTTATATAAATATAAAAACATGCATTACGTGTAAATTTAA
>NW_012130100.1:1875487-1904215 GCF_000143395.1 Atta cephalotes | reverse complement strand
AATAGCGTAATAGTATGAAGCGTAATAATATGAAAATATAAAAAAAAGGAAAAAACATAATAATAATATATATTACAAAGGTATCTGCCAATGCTTCCACGATATTGTCTCTGTCGAGTCCGGTACGACATATCGTTTGTCGTCGTATGAACTCAGAGCGATTCGGATATCGTGTACACCTCGTGTAATTTAGATCGTATACACGATTACGGCGAGTCATTTTTTTTCGTTCAAACATCGCATGTAATCGTCGAACATTATCGTTTGCGCTACGACGTTACTCTTTACGCCTTTCGCCTTCTTGCCGTCCATTCTCACTGCGTACATCTTCGCTCTCACTCCAACGAATTCGATCATTATCGCACCATTATTTTCATCCTTCATCAGGCCGGTACTTTTTTGTTCGCGAGAGGCATACCATACACGTTGTCTGCCAGATAATCGCTCGTCGAATCTAGCGATATCGCGTTTCATATTCTTATAAACATTGTCGCATTCTATATGATAAATGAGACTGTCCATGTCGGTGTACATGATCTTGCATTTATCGCGATACATCGATGACATGTACTCATGATGAAATTCGTACAAGCAGACTTTCGATATGTCGAGTATGCACATACCCACGTAAATCGGCTTGTTGAACTTTACCTCGAGTTTGCGCATTTCGACGGCGATTAAATTTCCCGCAAAGACACTGCGGCTGTGAAAATTCGGTTTCGCGATCATTGCCTCCGCGCCGTACCGTTCATCTCATTTTGTTATTAATTTTACATCAACGTAATTGCGCATATTCTCCATGGTCTTACCGAATACGTTGTTCATTAATTTATATAAATTTTTCTCAATCTTTTTTGCGCGAGTTCTGAAATTTGTATTGAGTTCAATATATTCGCGAAGCCATGGAGATTACGAATTGTAGCACTCGATGAATTTTTGTTACGCGAAGACCGAATGACGAATACATTGCTGCAAGTTTCGATAGTGGATGATGTAACACTGCTTATCGTACAGCGTCGCTAGAAGTTTATTCTCGCGTTTATCGAGCGGCTTATCGCGCGTTGGACAGAAAGATAAATCAGTGTGTTGATCGTGTAGATACTGTGGATACTCAAGATCGACCTCGAGAATGTAACTGGTGGGTTAATCTGGAGCGATCGCGCTCACATCAAAATTCACAATGTCTTCGATTCATCGAAATTTGGCGTATGGCAATGATTGACACATTGCACACCCGTATAAATTGTTAACATAGTATATCAAGTACGACGACGGTTGTGATGAGTTCGAACATCGTACGAACGCATATACTTGTTATTAGTTTGTATATATATCTGCTTGAACATTGACTAAGGCCGCCGTGAATACTGCGAACATGATCATATTGATGTCGGTGAGTACCTCAAACTTTACGCGCATATATTTTAACATCGCATCCCACGTGAAACAAGGCAATGTGTAGTAATGCGCGGGATCGAGACCGTAACTCACGACGCAACTTTCGCGGAAATTTTCAAAAATGTCAGCCAATAACAAGACTGGTTTTCAAATACAAATCACTGTACTCGTCGAGCATTCGGAGAATCGCTTCCAGACGTTCGCGGCGTGAGCGTAATCGCTCTCGAGTACCGTGTCGCCTGTAACGAACTGTAAAATGATTCGCGCGGTGGTAAGAGCGTGTCTTGCAATTTTTCGACGCAGTCAACGTACTCATACGGAAAGATACCTTTACAGTAATTCAAATTCTTCATCTGATAATGTTGAAAATTTGGAACGTATGATTTTTAATTTGTCTCTGCTTAGAAACGATGCTAGTTTATCGAGGCATTTGCATTTAAAAATTTGAAAGAATCAATGAATCTTAATTTTACACAATTTTTCTGAAAATTCTTTTCATTTTCGTCTTTGGTGCTATCGACATGTTTAGTGAACGAAATATATTTTTCTTTGGTTATCGATAATACATCTACATGTCCATCATATGCGGTAGCAATTTAATAAAGTGGGTGTCATAGCCCAATAAATTGTGAAAAACGATCGGAATATAATGAATTTTTATAATTAAGATTGCAATTTGCGCTGGACTACGGTATCTACCAGTGAGATAGCAATGATCGCGAATCCTCGTGTCGTCCGACGCGAACAGTTTCTCGCAAATGTGGCAGCGCGTCGCGTTACGATATGCCTTCCATTGTTCTTTCGACAATGTTTCCATGGGCATGTTAGTAGATATGATATTTTTCATTCGATGCGCCAAATCGTGTTGAATTTTCGCGCAAATATAGTCCACGCTATACAGTCTTCATCACGACGGAAGTGATATGACGATAACGCGTCGTACACGCATCGCACATATCCTATACTAAATACCTTGTGCTGTTGATATAATGACGCATCTTCCATGTTAGATTTCGTTTTCTGTAGAATGTACTCCAAATCAGCGTAGACGATGAATAGGACGTGCTCTTTATTGCAGTGGTTCCCAAATTTGTGCCATTTGTCATCCACGCTCGGCAGTCTGATCGTGCAGTCGTTGATCTTCTGGCAGTTCATTGCGTACGACTGCAATTTTTTGTTTGTACTGAAGTAATGAAGGCACCTGTAAATAATAGAGAAATCATTTTCCACTATTTCTTTTTTACTATTTTTTTATTAGCTTTTCTTATTATACTTACCGATCGCAGAAAAATTTTTTGTTCTTTTTCTGACTAATTTGCGAGCTCACGAGATAGGATAGATTTTTTATCCATGCAAAATGTCTAACACCATCGTTGCGTAGATCTTATATGTACAGCACGTTGACGTGTTTCTCCTTCTTGTCACTGCTTAGCCGCAGAGGAAGGATTTGTTTATTCTCGATGCTGTACATGTTGATCGACACCGCGTTCAACCGTTCGAATTTAGAAATGTCTTTTAAAGTCATTGGAAACTCAATGTTTGTGAGATTCAATACTGTCGTATAATGCGGATATGACGATTCCCGATCTGTATTTCTTTCGGGTGACAGAGCGGCGATCACCGATAATGCGAAGCACGCATTCCGTCGTACGATCACTGATCACCGCTCGTTTCGTCGCTATTTCTCGTGGAACTTTGATATGACATCCCGCGCGCATGGGAAATAATTTGTTCACATTGATAGTAAATTCAATATACGTGACAATACCCACCCGCTGTCGCGTTCTTGGAACTCTTCGAGCGATGCTAGGATAGGCTCGATGACGTACTGCTCGTACCATACGCGCAAATCAGTGTATCGGTATATCTCGCTGTTCTTTGTAACTATATTCTTATTAGCACGTTTATCCTTCGTCGCGAATTCACTTGAACGCGGTGTTTACTTTTACTGCTGTGTCTTTCTATAGCGTCTCGCACTCGTTCTAGAGCTACATTTCCATCGTCTTCTAAAAACCGTTGCAGCTCGATGTGATTAGAGTTTATCACCGCACCTGTCAATATACGACTCTCGAACGTCGATCTCTCGCCAGACAAGAGATCGTTGTTGATCGTTCGTTGTTACTCGCGTGCTCGCCAATGTGCACGAAACATCGCTCCAATTGCGATTTTGTACCCGCGAATCGCGCGATCCTTGCCACCACGGATTGTGTCCAACTGCGAGGCGCGGACGCTTGGCACGACAAAGTTCTTCGAGCTGCTCGATGCACTCGTCGCATCATTGCAACCACACGAAAGTGTAGCGACCTGGCCGCACTACTTCAACAGTTCGTGTTCCACTCGCTTATGATTTTCCATGTCTTTTCACAGTTTTTAGATTACGTCGCACTCTTTCATAGAGCACTTGCACGTGACTCGTTCATACACGTTGCAACATCGTGACATATCTAGAATATCATAACGTTCTAACACCTTTTCATTATGTTTATTTGCGAAAGTGCACTGTTCGCATTCAAAGCATTGTTCGTCACATCTGTTGAAAAACAGATTTTAGTGCAAGATTGCGATCACGAAACTCCATCCATATATTCTCAATAATCAGTTCGACACACTTTTCATTACCCGCGGGAATCTTAATGCATATGCACCAACCTTAGCTCTTATCTGCGATTTTCTTCGCCCAATAATAATCGTCCTTTATTACATTGACATTTCTATTCCATCAATGTCTTTTTTCATACTCATCGTAACATTTGTCTCATAACTGTGGATACACTTTCTGTCGCGCGAGTAAAGACCAGTCAGAAATGGGCTCTTTAATAACTACTTCATGTTTCTCATCACGTATACCTAATTCTCGATCGCGTAGGAATTGCACCGGCGATATTAGCACATCTCTCTTTTTTGCGATTTACCGAGAACATATAGCACATCATCTACATTATAGTCTTCCCACATATTTTCCAATACTGTTCACAATAGTTCTTTTTTTTAATGTGCAGAGTGGGACATGCTGCACAAGAATATACTGTACAAAGGTCCTCTGCAATTCGTGCACGACTTGCCGTCTAGCCTACCGAAAGAATCAGTCTCATGCTCCCTGACGTGATACATTCCTACATCGTTAATGTCAGCTATACGAATCAGGCATGCTGTGCATACAGTTAAAGCACCACCCGTTGTATAACAATTATGGATCACACAGTGCTTAGTACGAGCTTTCAACGTACGGATTTCCGAAGGCTGTACAAATTTTTCTACGCGATTGATTTCATATTCACTCATATCACTAGCAGTACCCAGTATCGTCGGATAGGATTTCTTCGCAATCTTAATCCATTATCTCTTCAAAATCTACTTCCATTTCTTTGAACTCTTCGAACACTTCTCTGATATTTGCGAACTGTTCCGGATCCACGTTTCTAATATACTCGACTACGTTTGCTATGTTCTCAATGTTCGCACGGTTAGCCATACTTTTTCCATTATTCTTATTATCAATAATCGAAGCAACCTATTCGTTCGTCTTCCAGGACACCAACTGTGGAACTGAGTGCTTGTAACCCATTATATATTTCATTTATGACTTCTTTGTTCCTTTGCTTATTGGGTCACACTTTCTTTAAAAGTAGATAAGATAGAATTGCGAGCGATTCTGGTTTATTTTTCACACCTCATTAGTATGTTTATAAACACCAACGCTTCTCTTAATGCGTGACGATATGTCACCGATCTGACAGTGTATATAGCTTTTTTTCATTCAATCGTAAATTTTAATTGCGAGTGATAAGATATGGATCGAGTAAAAGAATATATATACATCGAAAATCGGTTGAACGTAAGATATTATCGCTTGTCAGGTCCATCAAGTCCATCATCATCAAGGGAAAAAGTAAGATATTGGCATTCTCTTGATGAAAAAGCATCAAAATCGCTAACATGTTCTTCATCATCAATATCATCAATGCCATCAAAATATAAGCCATAAGGTCGCATTTAGAATGATTAGTATTAATGTATTTTATTCTCGGCTGAAAAAGCGAATAGTGAAAAACAATTTTTTTCGTTCTCTTTTTCCAGAAAGCGCTGCTAGCGATGTTCGAGCTATCGGTTGCATTCGATCGCGAAAAAATATAATAAAAAATAAGAAAAAGTTTGTGTAATAAGTATAATGCGAATAAAAAGTTTTTGTTTGCATTACTATATATGTTTTCTTTTATTCCTCATTCTTTGTCTCGACGCGCTAATAAAAAAGTGAACTCTTGTTATTTACACATTTTTGAAGAGGATAGTGGGACGACGACGGGTGGCGGGCGATAGGTAGCGGCGGCAGCGGCCGAAAAGAAATAGCGGAATGTCATGTTTATGTAAAACCCTCGATCGGGATCCTATGTTTACATAAACATCGATAGCGCCGAGCCCTTCCCACGCCTTCCTCCTCCCCACGCCTACGAGTACTCACCAAGCGCGCCCCGCGCTCCCCTCTAGCCTCATGAGTCAGAATCCACCCTGCTTTACTACTGAAAATTAATCACACTTCGTTGGACACTTCAGCATCCTTTTAAGACTGTTACTCTGTTTCTTAATATAGCATTTCCGAGACAAGACGTTTGTTATAACACGGTTTCTTGTCAGAATTTGAATTATTCCAATAAAAATCATCAAAGTAAAAAACCTTGATGTCGCTTCTATTGAATCGTTTAATTTTTCGGTTATTAATGGTACAGAAAATACAATAAACCAAGAAGGAACCACTGCTGACTCTTCATTATTATCTAAATTATTGATACATGTTGATTTTTGGCGCGTGAAGTCTTTTATTCTTTCGCTAATGATATCAAAAATAAATTTGAGTGGATAATCATTATTAATTATAATATTTAAAATAAAAATTATGTTCTTAAAGTGAAAAACGGAATCAGATAACAAAACAACTCTGTCTAAGCTAAAAATTATGCTTTTCTTTTGGGAAATCGGATGATTTGGAAAAAAAATCATCTCGTATATTGGGAAATAGATTTACAATGACTCCTTCAGCTTACAAATACCTGAATGTACGAATTATCGTGGGACCTGAGTCTTTTATGGAAATTGCAATTGGCGAAAATCAAGTTAACAACATAATCTTGCAATGTGACGGACTTTTATCGAAAGACGCATGGTGCAATCGCATTTTCGTCTAAAGTCTTGTGATAAAAATCGTAAAAATGTGTGATATGAATGTGATCAAATTAACACTGCGCATATATGTCTGTATATGAAGTCATCAACCGTTCATGTTCGAACTCTGGAATTATGCCAATATATGCATATCATTAACGAAAAATTTAATATTTAAATATTTTGTAACACTTTTACATAAAAATTGTATCAATGATAAATGTGATGCTGTAGATTTTTGCGCAAAATTTTTAATAAAAAATCAAATATAGAGTATAAGTTAATAATTTATTCTTTAGATAGTATTGTAAATAGGGAAAAGTAAATATATATTTTATTGTTAATCAGAAGCAGATGCTTAAAATTCGATTTGAAATTAACTAAATTAAATTAAAGTTTCTGCTTATAAATACTGTAAGGATATATTATATTATTAAACTACTATATATTATGAAATTAAGTAATATATATAAATAAACGCATATTATAAATAATCTATATATCTGGATGTATGATGATTCATTTCTTTCTTATTATCGCATTACGCGCGCTACCAGCATCGCGCTCGATGGTATTACGACGGTCACGGTCGTATTAAATTCTCTCTATTTAAATCATTAATATGTCTGTTTAAATAGAGTTCTCTCCATTTAAATCATTAAATAAAAAACATATGATTTTTGCATGCAAGAAGAAGATACAACGGGAATGACAACGTGGCAGAAAAAGTGATGAAACATAAAAGGAAGAAAGATGATAAGTATATGAGGTAAGTGTATGCAAGCCTTTGTTACCGATTTTTGGGAAGGACAGCGGAGGTGAAAAATATAAAACGCAGCGAAATCTCATCACGCGTATCATGTTTATGTAATTCATCGACGGGATTCCTATGTTTATGTAAACAGTGATGCCGCGGGACCTTTACGCACCTACGAGTACTCCCCACGTCCCGCGTCTCCCTCTTACCCCATGGATTAGAATCAGCCTAGTATACCTACTCGAATGACTGCATCGAAAAGTTGGAGACGACAGACGATATCTGATAACGCTTATACGTACGTCGCCAACGTGTGACAGCGGTTTTTCATTTGATCTGAAAACAGATGTTATGTTGTTGGTTGACGTCTTCGAAAATTTTTTGCGACAGTTGCATCGCGAATTATGGGCTAGACCTCGCGTACTACACCTTACCAGGCTTCAGGTGGGACTTTGAATACATACATACAGGTGTAAAATTTGAACTCACAGATATCGACATGTAAATGTTTATCGAGCGATATCCGCGGTGATGAATCAGTGTTCAAATAGAATACGCGAGTCAACAACAAATATATGTCGTCGTTCATCGAAACCCTCATTGTACTTGATGTACTATGACGTCGACAATTTGTATGGCTGAGCAATGTGTCAACTATTACGTTAAGCCGATTTTCGATAGGTCGACGATGTGCAAAATTTTAACTTTACGATCATCGCATTAGATTCGGCAACAGGCTCTCGAGATATGGAGAATCCATTATCTTCATGACGCGCACACTGACCTATTGTTCTCTTCGACGCGCGAAAAACCACCTGGCAAGCGCGATGACAACTCCTCGCAACATTATGCGATAAGCAGCGTTACGTCATACATTATCGCAAACTGCAGCAGTGTGCTCGTCACGGTTTTTATATCGCAAAGGTTCACTGCAATTCTGCAATTCTCCATAGCTACGCGAATATATTGAACTCAGGACAAAATTTAGAACTTTGGCGAAAAATGATTTTGAAAAAAATGTATACAAACTTATGAATAACATATCAAAATTATACATTAAAATCATGGAGAATATGCGAGATCGCGTCATCGTGCGTCTACTGAAATGGGAAGGCAGATATAGTGTAATGATCGTCATACCAAATTTCCATAGTCGAAGCATTTTCTCGGAGAATGATTGCGATAGAACTGTGTAAGCTCGAAGTGAAGTTTGATAAATGGTACGTAGATATGTGCATCCTCGACATATCCAAGACATATTTGTACGAATTTCATCATGAATATGTGGCATCGCTATTTCGCGAAAAATGCAAAATTATATACACTGGCAGTCTCATATATCACGTAGAATGCGACATGTGTACGACATCATGAAACGTGATATCAATTGATACGAGTGATTACTCGAGCGACAACGCATACGGTATTCCGCTCGAAAATAAAAAAATTCCTGATTTTATGAAAGACGAGAACAACGGTGCCATCATAATTCATAGGGCTTAGAGCGAAAATGTATGCCTTGCATGTAGAAGGAAAAAAGGAAAGAAATATGAAGATGACAAAGGGCGTCAAGAGAAATGTTGTAGCTATCTATAATGTTCAAGCATTACATGCGGTGCTTGAATGACACAATCGAAATGATGCACAGGCAGTCGTGCATAAGATTGCACGATGTATACATCATATCAAAAACAAAAATCGCTCTAAGTCCACGCGAGATAAGCGGTATATTGTTCCAAATTCCATCGACACGTTGCCATGCTGGGGACATTACTGATGTAAATAAAATACATTTTTATTGTATGTATAGTATATTTAATAGGCTCTTAGCTTTGAGCGGCTCGGTCCATGTTTGCTTACTCAGCACATCGATAACGGTGAGAATGTAATAGTAATCTCTATTGAATCGCGTAATAAGGACACATTTTGACCACATCCGCCTACCATAGGTCATCGTATACTATGATATGTCTTCGCGGAAAATTCCATCTCGCCAGAATGTGCAATCCATCATCAGCAACTGTTTCTTAGACTTTGCAAATAATTATTCGGCATGATATACTTCTCGAATCGTCTTTTCAAATTCATTTAGCATAACCTATTATTTTACAAAGTTGTAATCTTTCTCTCGATTTCTTTCAGAAATCGATGATCTTTTAAATCTTAAATATTCTGCTGTACATATCGTTTCTTTGCTGCATCAGCATCCACCGGTAGCGCTAATCATCGAATCTTGCACGACTTTGCGTCAAAGTCGGCTGCTGGTAACATAAAGAGCGCACATTTATCGCGTTTAATCGCGCACGTAATTTCTGAGCAATCCGCGCCACTGATAGTGCGATTCGCTTCCTTCTCCAAGCGATAATCCGAACTTGTTGATTGGCAATATCAACTAAACGACGTGTGTAGAACAAGATTAATTTATAAGACCGATTTCGCGAAGCTTCTCGATAATGGAATCAGGATAACAGAATCTCATTGTCATTGTGACACGCTTGGCGCGAGGCCTCGAGCAATCGCAGATGACCCACAATTTAGGATTGTCCTAATTGATATAGTCGATCTTGTTATCATTTAATGTCATCGAATGTGACAAATCCACTTTTTTTTTGTTTATTCCCCGTTCTAACTTTTTTACCCAACATCACTTTTTACCCAACCACGACGCTATTATGTTCTTATACTTGTGTTCCTTACATACTTATTATTTGATTACTTGGGCTATGACAGCGCCGATGAGTATTTGTCAGCAGAATGCATCTATAGGTCTGTACGTTATCATTTTTACGGATACTTTCGTTCGGAAATTTCATAAAAATTATTTGGTACAAACCATGTTCCATCGTATCTTTTCCCAACTATAATATCGTTTTTGTTCAAGGTGAAACGTTTCACCAAGCATCGTTCGCACTCGTCGCTGAAATAAATTCCATACACAACGTCTGTGTTGATGGGTTTCTTATCGCTCAGGACCGCTTTCAGATATTTTTGTCCCAACGGACCATAGTTAGCAGCTTTTCTTGCCTCTCGGATGTTTGAAGCAGATGTTGAATAGATGTTACGAGCGTTCATCGGCACCTCGAAAATTTCTTCGGCGGTGGGAGCGTGATCATACGATAAATCGCGCGATTGTGTTATTTCAGATACTTCGTTCAAATGGTACGGTTTTCGATTGACTAAACATTGATTTTACAGGCATGGAAGTCTGTATAGAATTGTCGCACAAAGCACTCAGTCGTTTTTTTGGGGTTTTGGTTCCTTGTCTTCTTCCGAAAAGAATGTTTCAGTCATAATAGGATCCTTGGAGGAGCAACGGTGTTTTCGACAATCTGTTTCAACGGATGATAAGTTTGAAATGTCTCTCCAATGCGATATCTTCCTCTATTTTACTAGTCTTCAAAGCGCAATACTATGCAAATCGAATCGCTCGTTTTCGCAATCTCTTTAGCTCTCTATCTTCTGGTAATCTTTGCTGCTGTTCATATCAATGTATCGCTGTCAATTGATCACATCATGGAATCGGAAAGTCTTATTAATTTCCATTAAATTTTCTGTATCACCCGTCGGTAACCGTATTATCCTTGTTAATCACTAGGAATACTTTTGCCAACATTTACACCAATTGCTAAAATCCTCATAGGACTCATCCTCATATCGGTATTCACGTGTATATAACGAAAATTGGTACCATCCTGTTGAACAGAATCAACAGATTTGCATTGTCGTATATAAAGTATTTTTCTGCTTCGTATTCTTACATACGTTAGACAGAAATAGAAGCAGCAGTCGATCCCATTGCAAAATATTCTCTTATCACATCCTACTTGTCGTATGCCACGTTAGTACAAAGTAAAAATTTGGAAATACCTCAGAATGTCGGTAGAATGACGTCTTTGTTACTGGCGAACATAAAATAGCCGATTTCCTCAATCAGTGCTAACAAATTAGTCAGATATCTCGACTGTTGCAACGATTTCGAATACACGTTCTTGAATTGTACGCCATACGGATTTTCCAATAGGATTCATCAGAACGTTCGTCTTGCCACAATTTGACGGTCCACAGACGACAGCGAGTATAAATATCGCCATACTTGCACATTTTTTATCAGTTTGCACTTTGTCAAGATTCGACACTTCGATCGTTCGTGATTAAACCGCATTTTTATCTTGTTCCATAAAATGAAATCGCGAGCGAGTCAATTTATAGAGCCGCGTAATCAATCAATCAATAATTAAAATGTTTCTCATCGTGTCAGATGATCTGCACAGTTTAACCTCAAAAGAGTTGGAATATATAATAAAAATTGTATTACTGCGAGAGTTTGAAAATTGTATAGATCTGTTATTGGGGCAGATTACCAGAATATATGAGCAGAAGTACAACGATACCGTCGATGCTTAAAGCATTACAATTTGCTGAGTCATCAAACGCATGAGTCATTGACGATTCGGCGCTTTTGATAAAGAATTGCGAATGTCATCGAGAGGTTTGTTAAATCGTGTAATAAACGCGCTTTCTTTCGAACTATATATTCCCAAATTTCAGTTTTGCGATCCAGGAACACGTTTAGAGAAGCAATTGGCTAAAGATGATCAAGGAATTAATTCATTGGATGCTACGTGTCGCGAGCAGGACATAGTGTATTCGCATAGCAACGATCTCGCTGAACGACACGCGGTAACAATATACTCGCCGAGAAGGCGCGGAAACGCATTATTGCGAGTAATTCGATTCTCAAAGAGAGAGCCCTAACCACAGCAATTTGGGTAGCAATGAAGGCCAAAACGAAGATATGCTTGAAACCGAGAAGAAAAAGAAGAAAAAGCGCAAGCGGATACTTTCGATAGCGAAACGCGGCAACGTCCTGCCCATTCTACTGCTGCTCGTCATTCTCGAGTCATCTGTGACGTACGGGAGTCGTCAAGATAGTAAACAATATCAAAGCGGCGCAGTGTCAGATGGAAGAACTACAACGTCATAATTGCGTCATGGAAGGCCGCAGCATTTATCTCGCTTTCTACAAGCATGGACAAGATAGCGTAGAAAAAAAAACGCCGATGAAACGTTAAAATGCCGAAGAGAATAACTACCGACGTGCAACTGCAACAACCGTATGCGCATTCCGTATTTTAAAGGTCTTTATAATACGCACTATATTATCGATATCAAAACGAGAGTGCAAATCTGAGACAAATCGCAAATTTGGACAATGCCGAGAGGTCTAGTACGCATTGGGTATGCGAAAATAGGGAACTGCGTCGTCTTCTCTGATAGTTTTGGCAATCTTCGACCGCCAAAGGAATTTGAACGATATCTATGACAAACAGTGTAATCGAGTACAATCGCACGCTTCATGAGCGTTATAGTCAGAATATAGTCAGTTTTGTCTACAGTTTCTACGAACAGTTGATAAACAATTTAAGAACCGATATTACGCCGTTTAATTCAGCTCATTCGAAACATGTCGTTGATATTTACATTGGCCGGCAAGAGTAACATTCTCGTCGTGAATTACTTTCTAGTTGTAGATTTGTATGATGGGGACTACGAGCTCGGACTGACGGACTTTGACGAACATACTATACTCTAACTAATGTAAATTCGACAAACAACAAGTTCACTATGATGAAGAAATTGTTATTCTCGCAGGATCGTACAAACTGCGCGATATAGAGTGGTACCTGAAGCGCGAAATTTCACGATGTGAAGAACAAGAAGAACAAAGCGTTCCCGCTGGTTATTCGCGCCAACAACAACGATGAGAAGCGAAATCATATGTGCTTATCGGAAAAAAATTTTACAAAACCTCGCAACATTGGTTCGCTGTTGGGATTTTCGTCGAATCGCATACTGGAACCGCGATAGTGGCATGAGTCGGACGTGCCGATAAATATCATCAATGTGAATATCATACATATCGAATGCAATCATCGGTTCATACAACAGGTACGTGCGATACACAAGTTTTCAAGTGTGCCGGATATAAGAAATCGGAAAGGCCGACGCAGATCATTTATCTTCCGATCGTCGTAAGAATCATTACGGATCTAACGATTCGCGTGGTAGACCAAGATGATCGATTGTTTGATTTTCGCATAGAAGGGATCACATTTAGGTTGCAGCAGTGCTAACGTGAGATGCTTGTGTTGAACAGCCGAAGCAGACGAAAGATCATCATCTTTTACTGGAAAGAATATACCTGGAAAGAAACTCACTGCGTCCAACGTTGCATTTGTAAAATCGTTGGGTTTCATCACGAAATGATATCTTGAATATTACCGGCGAGCCAATCTTTCACGACCGCATTGTCAAGATTGAAACTCACATGTACAATCCGTACGTCAACACTACATTTGGACATAGCGACGAGATACGGATACCCATACAGTAGCAGGATTTGTACACGTTGCCATGCAAAAGTTTTTCTTTACATCAAAGAAAAATTGATGATGAAGAAGAAAAACGATCAGATTCGACGAAACGAAGCTTGAAAATAATTTCGTGGTGTGATGAAATTCGATATGACTCAACGGTGTGGAGATTGACTGCAACAGAAACATCGAACTTACCAGTATCATCAAGAACTATGTGTCGATGATGTACGACAAAATCTTAATTGCACTAAACGCTGGATGGAACTTAAGATCCGACACGGAGGAAGGACGTTTTAATTTTTATGTTCAACATACTTTTTGCGAGGATTACAAACGCATGGTCGTCAACGCTCGCCACGAATTGATTTTGATACTAATGTGCAATTGCTTGGTGGGAAATCCTGCGACGGAGTCTAAGATTGAATTATTCAAAGTGCAGTGCCTCGTTGCATTAAACGAGATCAAAAACTATCAATACTGCGAACATTAGAAAGCGGTCGTTGTCTGAACATGAGTTTTCGCTCGTGGGACCCGTACGAGTATCCTCTGTTATACAATACGATCAAGCATTCATGTGACATCAAAATGGCGACTCAATTTGAGAAAACGCGATACGTTATCTTTGTTGCTCCGCAGACTAGTCGAAAGAATGTCATGTCACGAGATGTTAGCATCTTCGAGAATTGTAATTTAAGTATTAACGTGAAAGTATCAAAACTTTCAAAATTTAAATGATCTAACAATATATATTACCATGAAAAATAATTGATATATTATTCAAGGTCCCAGTTCAAAATAAACATATACAAAGCGTATTCTCAAAAATGTAAACCTTCAAAAATGTAAATGATTATCTGATAATGTATTACCATGACAAATAACTGATATATTAGTAAAGGTGCAACTTCAAAGTGAACATATATAAATTTAAAAATTTAAATGATTATCTAATAATATATTACAAGTAATAGATATATTATCCAAGGTGCCAGTTCAAAGTGAATATACATATAAAGTATAATCCTCAAAAATTTAAATCTTTAAAAATTTAAATGATTATCTAACAATATATATTATTATATGAAGTAACTAATATATTATTGAAGGTATCCAGTTCAAAATGAACTTACATAAAGTGTGTATATTATCTAAATTTAATATAATATATTATCATGAAAAATAACTTATATGTTATTGAAGGTGCTTTGAACACAGATCTCAGTCGATTATATTCAACAATGGCTCCCGAATTTGCTTTAACGGATGCCGGATTAAAATTTATTAAATGTAGGCCTTCCATTGTACTCACTCGTGACAATCCTAGGCTTGACTATCACTGAACACACTCGTTCCTAGATCCATCATTTTTACACGTAATTCATTGACTTTTTGTATAGTTATTCCATAACTGAGATATATCCAACTGAATGGAAATTGTTTCCGCTGTACCATTTTGTGAAATATTTCGAATTTAATATCTACTTTAATTATTGTGATTTTTTTGTTATCTGAAATAACTATTTTAATGGAATCAATACAATTTTCATCTACAAAGCGATTAACTACAACTACATTGCCTACCGTCCATTGACAAGTCTCAAAGTTACATCAATGTTTCATCGAATCATCACTTTAGCAATAATTTTACATGTCGCAATTATTTCCTTTTAAATGGATTTTTCTGGACTGAAGAACATTGATATCAGAATCCGTTACTAAACTATTCGTATTCTAGAAAGTATATCACGATATGTGTTGTTGCATCTTTGTCGCACATTAATCAAAAGTTCGTCATAATCTCCACAACAACAAACAATCTCCACAAATCAGATTCACCGTGGTACTTAAATACTTGTAAATTTCTGATTGAGACATAAACGGAGATTGTTCTTTTACAGAGGGAAGTTGTAACAAGTCTCCAAACAAATGTGTTTTCCAAAAAAATCATCATCTGTCGTATATCAAAGATTTCACATAATCGTAGATTGATAAACGTAAATGTCACATTCGAAATCATGAATACTTCATTAATTATAAATAATTCAACAGTTTTTAATTTGTCTCTCAAAGTTTTCAAATGTCTGACAAGTGCATATATTTTGCCGTAGATTCATTACCTGGGTGACGGGTAACTGAAATATTTTATGGATCATCAAAACATCGATATTGAATACCACGATATCTGTGGGAGCAGATATGGCAATCGCTTTTTATAAATGTATTCTGATCCAATGTTTAATCATTTCAATAAGAAAACTTTTTTCTGTATCATCTTCATCATTTATATACAATCGCAGAATCTGATTTTTATTTTGTAAAACTTGACACATTCTATCGAAGACTCTTCTCTGGTTTTCGTTCAATTGTAACGTCATTTGCGATAAATCAATCTTACCAAAATCAGATTTTTTATCGCGTCGTCAGTTTCTATCGGATTATAATTCAGTTTATTGTCATCGAATTTATCTCTATCTGCTTTCAGATCATTTTCGCGCTTCTCGATTAATTCAACAACTCAAACTGACTGTATTTCTTCGAGCCTTTCGTGATATTTCATCACCTTCGTCAAAGCAGACACATTCTTAAAGACATCCGTGTAAGTCTCGTATGCACTTTTGATTTTATCAAATCTCTTCATAGTTATACAAAAGAAGCAACAAATAAAACGTATTTTTCGGGTTCAGTTTTTATTAAATTGACATACATTAAATTGATAATGATTAATTAAATAACATTTTTTTGTTTTTTTTTAAATAAACTCTTTTTAAAATTTTTTTATAATAAATAATATAAATTTGTAACATTCGACTTCATTTTGGCATTTGTCTCGTAATTTCCTAAAATTCATCAGACAAATTCTAATTCCTCAAGTCTGCTTGGATAATAATCATCGATGAGCGACAATAAATATTCGTAGAATTTGCATCGAGAGCTTTAATTTCATTTAATGTTTTAACTTTTCTGTTTCTTATTTCATTAATGTCAATCCATTTGACAATGATATCACTTTCTGTATCATACAAGGGATTTCCTTGCAGTGTCTCACAGCTTCTAAAGCACCGCAATCTCTGTTATTCAATGAACTCATTGCAAAATTTCACTGTTTCGATGCCAAGAGGTTATTGGAATCTATAATTGCAAAGTTTATATTGCATTTCTCCGATTTTGTAGTGTATTTTGTAAAGTACGAATTTAAAAATTCTGATTTTTCTCTAATAAATTGTATGTCCATATTCCCCTCCCAGGTTAACTTGATAGCCAGATTATAGTATGCAACTCTTAAGGCACTTCCCTCTTGGAAAGTATTAGACACTTTACGGCAGCGAGCTTCCAAAATAATTAATGATTGGAATACGATGATTTAAGAAATCAATCAAAAACACTTCTATGTCAAATCTCTATGTCAATTCTTTATTTTTAATATATTTATACAATCCACATGACTCAGATAAGATTTTAATGAGTCATGGATGCTTTGAAGCCTACCTTTTTGAGATACAATGTAATATGCGTCGCCGATTTGTGTGCATTGTCGTGCGACTGTAAATACACATGCTGTTGTTTTGCTCATCTTGGGCCGCGGAGAGAAACTTTTGAGCGGTTGGAGCTCGATGTCCTTGACAGGATATACGGCTCCATTGTCAGGACGGCTATGTGCTCCGCTGCGTGTTGGATGGTCCTCGCGGATTTCTGCGAGACCATCATGCGCAAGAAGGAGTGGGCTGAGGGCCGATGGTGGGAGCGTCCTTGAAAAGGACTCTTTTAGCTCGAGTCTGTCTGGGATCTGACGACAACCATATGTAAAAATGTATATATAATGTACATATTTAGGATAGTATTTAATATAACATAAGATAGAATTTTAGTTTTAAGTAATATATCGGACTATGGAGGTAGGAGCGTATACTCCATGACTTGGGTGCACCATGATGAAATGCTGGGTAGGCAGTTCCGAGATGTGCCCAATGTGGTCTTGCGAAGATGCTGAAGAGAGAGTTTTTTTAACAAGTAGGCGATGATGTCCGCTGTCCTTCCTTATAGGAGGAACGCATATATATTCATCGAATCCTGCATAATCACGAGACCGGCTCATGAGTGTCTTCCCCTCATCCAGTTAAGTTCTTCTTCGGGAGCATTTCGGATAAGGGGCTACGTGAAGGTTTTTTCTCTTCCTTGCTAACAAAAAAAAATATATTCATATAATATTAAAAACTCATTCTGTTGTAATCAAAATAAATATAAAGGTTGTGTTAAAATCGAAAAGATGAAGAAAATATGGTTACGTTCTTACAAGAATGGGCGATGCAGGGGCAGGATTTTTTTTTAAGTATATATTCATAATGACACGCGCTACATCAATTGGATAATGTCAGCTGTATAACGACAGGTTGCGATAATGATCATCAGTACACATCCACTAGAAGTCTATACATATATTTTTTTATCTCTTTATCGACCAGTTTTAAAACTGATCTATTTTAAATATATCATATATATATATATATATATATATTTGTTACTTTGTAATTATGACACTGAGAATAACCTAATCGGGCTCGAAACGTCGTTTGTTATTTTTAATTTAATCTTAGTTCTTTATAATTATATGCAAACTTTGCCTTTTCATATTTCGGTAAGTTTTAAAATATTTTTACTTAATTTTATTCGTTTTTTCAATCTGGAATTATTAACATAGATCTACGTCATACGATATTTGTCTTCCAACTACATTTCCTGCAACTTTCAGAAAGTTAAGCAGTCTCACGTTAAGAAGTTATTAAAAATGAAATAGGGAATTCAACTCCGATGACGATGATCGTGACATATATAGTCAAGGTAATGATCCTTAGTGATCGAAGGATAATTCACCTTTGATTATCTTGGCCCTCCCACACATTATGAAGATCATCACATCGAACAATCTTCGGAAAATTGTAGCAGTTACCCATCACGCATTACGAAGCTATCCAAAAAAATTAAAACAACTCTTACTCATATTATTAAAGTCATGATCCTGAATGACCATCGGACTTTCAATAGGCGACCGTTGCTCATTGAGAAACTATTAAAATTAAAATGGACCATTCATCTTCCATGACTCTCTTACACATTATGAAGATCAGCACACCGAACAACCTTCGGAAGATTGTAGCAGTCTCTCATGACGTGTTACGAAGTTATACAAGAAAATTAACTCACATTGTTAAGATCACGATCCTGAGTGATCATCGGATTTTTAGCAGACGGGGATGAGAGAAGACGAAAGAGAGTGAGAGAGGGCGAAAAAGAGAGGAGTAATAGGGGTGATTGGAAGGGGTGGAGGAAGAGGAGGAGGGAAAGGGGGAGAGAGTGGAATTGGTCGAAATTGAGGGAGATGTGAGTGAAAGATGAGAGAGAGAAAAGAGAAGAAAAAAAGAAGACATTACTTCATTTTTCACGAAAATCATTACTTTTCGACCGCTATGTCCAGAACGGTTTGACCGATTTTTATTTCTTTCAGCTCAAATTACTCGTTAGGCGATGCTGCCTTTCAGGATATGTGCGATTGTTTATATTTGAATAGTCCTGTACCTCCAAAAAATGGACTTTGGTGACTCGACTTGTAGTATCTTTTTTTTTTATATGATCGGAGACACTACCGCATCTCTTGATTCAGAATTTTATCCGACGATTTTAATCTGGATTTTGGCAAAAAGAGATACGTTGTTTGATATGTACGCGCGTCTTCGTAAAGCATATTACGGAATTAATTACTTTGGAATGCTGCTCAACGTGTTTTCGTTCATCGAAAAAGGGCCTTTTACGATCATTGATTGTTCGCAATAAAACGAATCCGTCCAGAGCACTGTGGACGTACGCATAGAATTTGACTGCAAGGAGAATGTGCCCGCCAATATTATTGCCTATTGCCTCATCATAAACAACCCGTAATCGTCCGTTGTCCAACGTAGTGCATAAGATTATTAAATTGCAAGAACTTTAAAAGAAGAGAAAAACCAAAATGAATTACAGCCTTGAAGAATTGCTTGTCATCGACGTTTGTGGGTCTGTAAGGATTTATCGTTGTAAAAAGATTTTTCGTCAAAGAAGGAGCGATGCTGAAAAAGGGAACCATTCTCACATACTACATTTTTTCACGTCCTATGCCATGGCATTTTCTGACGAGATCCAATAAATCTTGCGCTTCCTGTTGAGAGCGCTTCCTGTTGAGAGCCTTGTTATCATCATGGATTGCGACGGAGTGGTATATAGTAAGATCTAATTAATATTAATTAGTCTATTAATTCGAGATAAGAGATTCGTTGTAGAAGAGGTTATGAAGCGCCCTTTATATAAAGTAAAGGGAATAAAAATGGAAATGGCTGATGGATATATACTCGACATGATATCATCGAAATTTTAGATACACATTACAAAGATGTTGAATCTCTTAGTAATTTAGATGATTGTAATGTAACTGTACGATGTGGAAAACGTGCAAAGAATTGTGCTTTGCAAAATGTATTTAAAATATTTAACTGGTGTTCGCTCGAGGAAGAATTGTAAGATTTTTGTTAATAAATTGTATGTTATCTCATATTAATATAGTTTTAACTATTAAATATCAGTTTGATAGTTGTTTGAAAGCTATTAAATATTAGTCCGATTGCTGTTCAATAGTTATACATTTAATTGTGCTTCAATGCGAAGTGCTGCAAGCGACAAAAATGCTGAGGTGAAATCTTTCAAGTGCGACGTCTTCTCGTATATTTTTTGGTTGGCATTTATTCGAGGCATTGTACTTTTGGTCGCTGATATATTGATCATGACGATCTAATTATAACTGATAATCTAATTGTAATTGATAAATGCTGAAGTTTATTCGTGGAATCATTCGAACGCGTGATATACTTTTCGGCTGAGATATAAACTTTTGATCGGAACATTGTACTTTTACTTGCTGATATAACGCATTGATCTAATTATAACTGATAAAAATTTGATCTAATTATAACTGAAGTTTATTCATGAGATCATTCGATCGAATGATACTTTTCGACTGAGGTATAAATTTTGACCGAATTCTTTTTCTTGGAATGATATCATGTTCTACGAACATCTTTACTATAAAATCTCGCACAGCCCCCGTGGTCAATCAGTCTGTCAATCGATTTGTGCGAGTGTCAAGAAATAAAAATGGTTAACATCTATAATTTAATTGGTTGTGCAAATGTGATGAATACCCACATGCGCTTATTAGCGCAAAGACTGAAGTCCTACTTGAGCGGCTGAGGATATTGCAAAGGGCTTCTACCATCAAGGTAGCCTACTAGTGGTCATACTATTCGGATATCGGTGCTGACAACAATCTGTTGTTGAGACAAATGTAAGTATTTTATTCTTAATACATTTATTAATTAATCTCTTGCCTTATGTCTAATTAATCTCTTGCCTTATGATTTAAATTCTGATGGTGCATGCTATAATCAATGTTTATCCTGAACGAAGTACCATGCTTTCACCCGTGATATTCATATTTGGATCGATTTCCTTACCATGAAGTCACAACATATTATAGGCGAAGAGGTTAATAAATATATTAATTAATATGGTATATTACAAATCGATCAATACATGGAGCTTTGCGAACATAATGAGATTGTGTACGTGATAGAGTATGTGAAGTGTTAGAAAGTATGATATATCTAATGATTTGCACATGTTTGTGATATTGTGTTTTATTAATTTAAATTGTTATTTTATATTTTTATTTTTTTGTTCCAGACATGGCACTGCGGATCATCACTCAATTAAGTGGAATATTTAATGGGCTGATACAAAAGGCCTGACAAATGGAGGAAAAGAATGCAAATAGGATTCATAGAAGATTGAATCGAAAAAGAAGAATTGTTGCTGCAGATGTTGACATTACAATTGGAGCAGAGGAGAAGAATTGTTATTGTGTCTGATTCAGAGAATGACGACATCGCGTATTGGAGCGGAAAAGAAATTAAAAATATATATATCATTATATATATGTATATGGTATATATATATATATATATATATATATATACATAATTAATAAATTAAGTATTATAGCGCGATTGAGATAAATCCATACAATCTATCAGTGCCTTTTCGAGCACTGGGCGACAATGCAAATAATTTATTCAAACATATCAAATATGCAAACGTTTCGATTTGAATCCATATTAATATTCAAAATTATTGATAATATGCAATCATTCAAATATAGTAATGTAAAAAGAAGTCATACTTTCTGGTATACTATAGAATAAATTTATCGAGTCATTACAAAGAAAAATATAAGAGTAATAAATTTTTCGAACTTACATGATTATCGCAACGTTATAAACTGTTCATACATGAAAACATCAAAACTCATCTTGATAAATCAACAATATAAAATATACAAGGCAAACATATAAAATATACATAGAACAAATCGTTTAAACATAAAATATGTATATTGAGCGTCATTTAAACTTAATTATGTTACCATAAGCTTTGTCCAACAAATCCATATTATTCTGTGGATTTAAAGCATTAGTTGTTTTTATTTAATATTTTTTTCTTTGTCTAAGATATATGTCTAAAGTATATGTTGTCCCAATCAAATTCATGAGAGTATGCTTACCGATGTTCCGTAATGAGTAATCGCTGTGTAGTACACCAATTTTATATATATATGTGTGTGTGTGTGTGTGTGTGTGTGTGTGTGTGTGTGTGTGTGTGTGTGTGTATAAATAAAAAATAAATAAATATGCATATTCACATTTTCATTATTAGCATTTATTCATTTTTTACCATTGCTTCCTATTTCTGTGGTATCGTGTTACGCGCGCGATCATATCATAGCGCTCGACAATCGTGCTATTATTATTGCGCAACGCGAATAATTATAAAAAATAAGATAAAATAAAATAAATAAATAAAATATTCCCCGTGCAAGAAGAGGATAGCAAAGCATAACAGGAAAAATGGTAAGTATTAATGGTAAGTATAACGCGCGGGGGGACCGTGTTCGACGACGAGGTGGCGACGAGGACTGGCGGACCGCGCTTGGAGGCGGATCGTATCCGGAGGCGGTAGTGAGGACCGGCGGCAGCAGATCGCGCTCGACGGCCAATAACCCCTCGTGACGTCATCACCATGACGCGAATTTCCGCATATTTCTCGCTACGTAATTTCCCATACCCGGGACATCCTCCTTCTCCCCGCAACGTCATCCCTTGCGAAGCCTGTCCTGTGCATACTCCCGTGACGTCATTCTCCTCACCCCTCGCAGTGACGTCACCTCCTATGACGTCATTTTCCTCCCCTTCCCCCGTGAAGTCACCCCTTCTCTCGCCTAGTGATGTCATCCTCACTTCTCCCGAACTCCTCCGTACGTACAGGTATTCTTCCGCCCCTCAAAGAACCTGAATTAGAACTGGTTTTATTATGCTACTTGCTTTGCAAGAAATTTCATTAGATATTCTTAATTTACATAATTTTTTACCTTTAAACATAATATATATTGGTCCCGAATATGAAATATTCTTAGAAAATCAGACATCGGAATTCGCAGAAGAAATAAAATTAAAATGAGAGATTTAGATTTTTATATTTCGGCAGTAGATGACATGATAAAACGATTACCTTTTAATAATCCTGTACTTCGTGAAATACAATTTTTTAATTCTAAATTTGCTTTGTGCAAAACAAGAAACACAATTACAGATCTTACTCACAAAGCTAAACATTTTGGAAATTTCGATATCGCAGCTTTCAAATGGGGAATATTACCTAACACATTTAATAACGCGAATAAAGGTATTTTAGTCAATTTAGATATAGATGACATATGGGAAAAAATATTTGAAAAAAAAAATTTTAATAACGACCAAATGTTTCCTAATTTAGAAAAATTAATACATGCAACTCTTTCACTTACACACTAATGCTGAAGCTGAAAGAATATTTTCCATTGTAACGGATGTGAAGAATAAGAATAGAAATCGAATGAATTTTGAAAATCTTAATGCTATTTGTAAAATAACTTTCAAGCTCAAAAGAGAGTGTTGGATTTTTTTAAATAGACACAAGATATTTAGAATTACATAATTCTTCTAATTTATATTTTAATTCTAAAGAAACAGATGAATTTAATTCAAATTCATAATAATTATACCGATTTTCAAAAATTTTATTAAAATTTTCTAATTTAGAATTTACATATTCATTTTAATTAAAATCTGTAAAAAGTATATATTCTTGATAAAATTACTTAATAAAAATATTTTTTTAATATTTTTTTTTGTAATAGTGCTTGTTTATATCTCATATTCTTTTGCCATTGCTGCTATTTTTTTAAATCAATATATTAAATATATTTTAAGCAATTTTCCTCGATAATCTTCTTATTCAAAATTAATCTATAATGTAATGACCTTTTTTCAGGGAATACAAGATTTTATTTTGAGGTTAGAATAGGATTGGGATTTTTATTATTAATTAATGATTTAGATTTTCAGGAAATTAGAACCAAAGAACCGTTTTCAGAGAACCGTTAAATTATTTAAATCAGTTTTATTTAACTGTTAATACATTTTCAATATTATCATTGTTCTTTACATAAACTTCTTTACATTAATTTTTAATCAAACGTTATACAGACTGTGATTTAATTTTTATTAAATAAATGTTCATAATTAATTAATTATTATACACATATATGTTAATTATATATTAAGAATTTTTATATTTATTGTATGTTCTTACTAAAAACATATTATATTTTGTATTTGTTACAATTTTATATTAATTGTTTAAATACTAGTGAGATTTTCTACAGTTTCTTTTATTCTTGCAACAAATATTGATATTTGTATAATAAATCTGCAGACGCAAGAAATCAATAAAAAGTATAAAAGATTTCATTTTAGTTATGACTTAGAAAATTTTATATCTTTGTCTTTAAAATTTGTTTAACCTATACATTTGAAATTGAAATCGTATATTAGGGATTATAAAATTTATAAGTTGTAACAGTCAATATTTTGGTATGTATGAAATATTTTTATTAATTAATTACATTAATCTCTGTTACACGGCAAGCTTAATTGGATTTAATAATATCTGTAGTTATGAAATTGATCAATTACAGCTGTTTCTCGGAAAAACGACTGTGATAAGCCAGTTATAACTATGGATGTTATTGAACCTGAGTGCCCGTTCAAATACAGTATCATTAATTGTATAAAATTTATGAAACATCATTATCGCATTCTATTCTTTAAAAATAAAAGGAGTCTAACAATAATCATATAGTAGTAAAATATGCCACTGTGGCTTACGCTGCGCTAGCGCGCAGTTTATTCCACGTGAGTTTATTTCATAACATTGCGCATAGCTTTTCCGTAAAATTTTTTTCTCTCCTCTTTTTTCCTCAAAATATTCTTCCCTTTTCCTTTTTTCATCTTTTCCCAGCATCTCCTCGCTAATTTATTTCCTTCTCCTCTTTTTAACTTCTCCTCATATCTCATCGCCCTCTTACTCTCCCCACAACTCTCATTTTCTCCTATTTTATTTTCTCCTAAGTCATATCTGGAGACACTAGTAGTGTCTCGGCATTAAGCTATGGTGAGACACGGACGAGCCTCCAGATTTGGCAATCATACCGTATAGCGTTACGCGAATCGGCTAATTGCATCAGATCGAGATTATCGGAAACTCAATAAGGACTGAACCAATAAAGTTCTAAATGTGCTCAATCGGTTACAATCGCTCGAAATGTATAATGAAAGTGTTTTTATTTTTTCTCTACGTATCCTACAAGCGGAGATATCGCGACGCAAAGTTCCGAACTGCCACTTTTTCAGATTAAGATACGTTGTCATCGTCGACTGCATTTCCTTTCGTATCCTTCTGATATTCTTTACACAAGAAACGTTAGTGATGTACATGATCAACGAGTGCTGCGATCTAAAGACATCTGGAGACAACAGTATCACGGCGCTAAGCATGGCGTGAGTCTGTACAATAGTGTTTCTGTCGATTTTTTCAAAACAGGATCGGTAAAGTCGATATAATAATAAATACGCTGATAATTGCTAACAATTAGAAAATATAATTTAAAAAGCGATTTATTTGATCTCGACCTCCATTTGTTTGTGAACTTAATATTTAACAAAAGGAGATTAAATAGAAATGAAATTATTCACTGGTATTTGTTAAATTAGGAAATAATAATGAAAAACCGATTTATTTCTATTTATTTATAATTAATATTTAACAAAAGAAGATCGAATAAAATGGAATTATACATTGGTATTTATTAACTAAGTTATGGCAAAACAATTTATTCGATAACGATCTCCATATATAACAATCTTTATATATAACTCAATATTTAACAAAAGGAGATTGGATGAAAACGAAATTATATGCCAGTAACTGTTAACCTAAATATTTTTTAAACAAATAGAAATAAATCGCTTTTTCATTATAATTTCTTAACTTAGTTAACAATTATTAGCATGTAATTTCTTTTCCATCCGATCTCCTTTTGTTAAATATTGAGTTATTGAGTTATAAATAAATGAAGATCGAGATCGAATAAATCGCTTTGTCATTATCATTTCCTAACTTATAATAGTTAACATATGGTATTTATTGCATTGGTGATATCATTTTATTTATTCCATATTGGTTATTGGCACTGTGATTGTTCATTTAATTCTTTATTCAATATTTAATTTAAGACATAAATTATGAAGGTTAGAAAGAAAAACTAATTGTAAGATGCACATACTTATAAAGTATATCAGACAAAGAAAAATTGAGAGCTGGTTTCACCAATACTGATCAATCTTAATCGTAATTAACTGTCAATCGCTTGATCGATTCTATTAAGCAGCAAAGGCGATTGGTTAGTCAACAGCCGATTAAACTAACTGGCGTTGATGAAACTGGCTCTGAGTATGCCTTTAAATCTAAAATTTTATTCGTAAAAAAGATTTGATATCAACAACTGGCGCTAAGTTAAATCGCCAAGCTAATTCGGATACCAAATTAAATAAATAATATTAACTTTAATGATATATATCATTCTTATAAAGGATTGATCAAGAATTGGCACCAAGTTAAATCCCTTTCTTTATACTATGCTAAATTATATAAATAATGAATATTAATCTAATGATATTTAATCTTAATCTAATTTAATGATTAATCTGATGATTTGTATAAAAAATTTGATATCAACAATTGTAGCGCCAACTTAAATTCTACTTTACTATCAAAATAAAAAGTAAAAATCACCCAAATGACACAATCTTTATTATTTATTTAATCCAAATAGTACTAATCTTTAATTCTTACAATGAAAGATAAGTATATGTATATCTTATTGAAGGATCTTCCAATCCAAATGGTTTAAAATCCTCTTAAATGAAATTATATCACAATTCATTCAAAGACATTTTCTCTTTCCATTTTCTCTTCCAACTAAAGTAATGGTTATTTAATTCTCCTTCAAAATAATATACTAAGCATTATCAGAAAAATACGTTACCTTACTTAATTTAAATGTTACCACAAATTAAAAAGTTAATCGTATAAAATGAAAAAATTTAATTTATGTAGAAAAATGTTTCATGTAAAAACAATTGGCGCTGCTAGATCGAGCAAGAGAAACAATTTAAAATTAGAATGGTACGAGAGCAAATCAATAAGTTTTTAGAAAAATATAATAAAACACATTTTTTTTTTGACCGATTCATTTTTATTTCTCAACATAGTCTCCTTTCAGCTCGATACACTTGATCCAATGATTCTCCAACTTTTTCAAGTTGTCCGAATAATATAATTTGTCCAATCCAAAATAAGCTTCTGTTTCGGCGATGAGCTGCTCTCTGGTGGTGAATCTCTTTTCTCCGAACCATTTCTTCAGATTTGGAAACAGGAAATAGTCGCAGGAGGTTAAATCTGGCGAATATGCTGGATAGAGAAGCAATTCGTAACGGAATTCGTTGAATTTGGCCATCGGTGCCGGACACGTGTGAACCCGTGCATTGTCTTGATAGAAGAGTACTTTCTTTTTCGCTAAATGAGGTCATTTTTTCTTTAAAATGTTGTTGAAACGGTTGAATAAGGCTGTCACATAGTAATCGCTATTGATTTGCTTTGACGGAAGGTAATCGATATGAATTATACCGCGTGCATTCCAAAAAACTGTGGCCATCACCTTTCCGGCCGACTTTACGGTCTTCTCCTTCTTTGGAACTGATTCACCTGGTGAAGTCCATTGTTTTGACTGTTCCTTCGCCTCGGGTGTGAAGTAATGGTATCATGTTTCATCCACAGTAATGAATCGAAAAATTCATCTGGATTATGTAGAAACATCTCCAAACCTTTGTTTTGAAATCACACGATTGCACTTATGGTGATAAACGCGGCACTCATCTTGGCGAGCTTTTTCATACTCAATTGTTCGTGCAAAATTGAAATCACTGTGCTATGTGATATGCCTATGGCCTCAACAAGCTCGCGCACTTTCACTCGTCGATCAGTCAAAACAATATCGTAGACTTTATCGATGATTTCTGACGCAGCAGCTTCAATTGGACGTCCCGAACGAGGTGCATCACATGTGTTTAAATTCATTCACTCAATTGTATATAGTCGCAAACGTTGATGCAGATGTGCTATGAACATTATCCAACTTGGCTTTGATTTCTTTCGACGTTAAACCTTTCATATGTAGATGTTTTTTCACTGCACGGAACTCGGTTTTTTCCATTTTGCAAAAAATACAAAGGTTTGCTTTAATCGTTTACAGAAATGAAACCACGCCATGAATTCCGACTGCGAGTGCCCTCTGACAGATTTTCTAAGAACTTATTGACTTACCCTCGTATATATATTAGGTGTACAACTTTGCTTCCGCCGTTTTCCTATAGATGGCTTTAGCGGTAAGTGGTGGTCGAAATAAATAGATCATAGACGTCATACAATAAACTTGGGCATCTTTCAACATAATCCCATAGAAAT
>NW_012130100.1:1865888-1868302 GCF_000143395.1 Atta cephalotes | reverse complement strand
CACACACACACACACACACACACACACACACACACACACACACACACACACACACACACGCATGTATAAATAAAAAATAAGTAAATATACATACATATATTAGGTGTGGGAAAAGTTCGTGGCGTTTTTCCCATTAGATGGTATTAAAAAACGCCATCAATTTTTCCTACGTCTAATATATATATATTGGCTTGTCCAGAAAGTTCGTGCCAATTTTGAAGAAAAATTGAAACGCAGAAGATTTAAATTTTAATATACATTTATTATATTATATAGGTGCCATTCTATTCTACAATTTTTCTCCATCTTTCAGGCAACTTGAAAATTCCATCCTTCTAGAATCTCTCAGAATTTTCAGCGAAAAACTTTTCTAAGTAATTTTTTATCTCGACCAAAGAGTTGAAGCTTTTTCTTTATTAAGGGAATTTTGTAATGATCGAAATAAGTGGAAATCAGAAGGCGCGAGGTCTGATGAATATGGTGGATGGGATAGAACATCCCAATCGAGCTCCAACAACTTTTGTCGAATTATCAGAGGCACACATGAGGCCGCGCATTATCCTGATGAAATACGACGCCCTTCCGATTCGCTATTTCTGGACGTTTTTGTTCAATTGCTGTCTTCAATTCGTTTAATTGGGAACAATACTTCTTTAAATTTATCGTCTCGTTATTTGGTAAAAGCTCATAATACAGGATCCCTTTCCAATCCCACCAGACACAGAGCATGACTTTCTTGGGATGAAGATCGGCTTTTGGGATGGCTAAAGATAGTTCATTCCGCTTTCCTCAAGATCTTTTTCGCTCAACATTATTGTAAATGGTCCATTTTTCATCCCCCGTCACTACTTCAAAAATGGTGTCTCTTCGTTGCGTTTATGGAACGAGTTGCAAATGAAAATGCGATCCATCAGATTTTTCTCCGTTAAATCGTGGGGAACCCATACATCAAAACGGTTTATGTAGCCTTCACAAAATGCTCGTGGATAGTGGATTTTGACATATTCAACATTTCTGCTAATTTATGTGTCGTATAGCGTGGCTTATTCTCGATCAGTGTTTTAATTTGATCTTCAGATATGGGGAAGGGCCTACCCGGGCGTTCTTGATCTTCAAGGTTGAAACCATCAGCTTTAAAATGCCTAAAATGCACTTTGTTTTTTTCTTCCATATTCAAAGGCGTATAAAACTGACAAAAATTAACGTATTGCAATCAATTTTTTTCCAAGTATGCCTGAAATATCGTCTTTTACGATATGTACGCATGTCATTTGTTTTCAATCGTTCTGATATATTCAGACTTACGCCACCTACCAAAAAATCGGCACGAACTTTCCGCACAACTTAATATATATATATATATATATATATATTAACTTAATATTTATTCCCTTTCTTTCATCCTTTCTTCTTCCAACCTCAGCGATATCGTGTTACGTGAGTGTCATCCCGCGTGACATCATCATGCAGTACGAATAATTATAGAAGATAAAATAAGATAAAATAAAATAAATAAATAAGTGAAACATTTCACGTGTGAGAAGAGGATGGCGACGCATGAGAGATGGTATGTATTAATGATAAGTATAGCGCGCGATAGTGACAACGGGGACTGGCGGCGGCAGATTGGCGGATCACTTCCGGTGGTGGCGGATCGCGCTCGACGTCATTGACCTTGCGCCACGTCTTCACCGCGAGGCGGATGCAAGTTTCCGCATACGTTTAGCTTTGCTACGTAATTTCCGGCTATGTAATTTCTTGCATCTGGAACATCCTCATCCCCCCCCGCATCGCGTCATCCTTGTGATGCCATCCCTTCGCCTGGTGACGTCACCTTCTATGATGTCATCCATCCACTCTATGGGACGTCCCTTTCCCCATCCAGTGAATCCTCTTCTGAAGACCCGAGTTATAACCGATCTTATTACTTCTTGATATCCTTCGTTTTCTCTGTAAATAGGAGCGGCACTAAAAGGGCGCAAATAATAGGTAATAATAGGTGTAGTAACAAACAACAAGTTAAAAAGAGTGATCTGCGCGCTCGTACCATTAGTGCGTAGTCCGGAGCTTCCTCGGTGACAGTCCTCTTCGATCTTCTTCTCTGCTGACAACCTGGTGAGACACCTGCGACACAATAAATGCACACAGCTATCGACCCTGACAACGATCTCACAAAAAATAATACAAAAAAGATACAGAAAAAAAAATGAAAATAAATTTAAGATGGCGTATCATCCGCGTGTTATTGCGCGCCCTCATGAGCCGGGAGGACCCAGGATCAATTCGGATTATTCGAGACAAAGTGTTGGACGAAATACATACGTATTTTAATATCATACATACGTACAGCATATTATACATACGTACATACGTACATATATATATATATATATATATATATATATATATATACG
>NW_012130100.1:1860423-1865868 GCF_000143395.1 Atta cephalotes | reverse complement strand
ATATATATATATATATATATATACGTACGTTTGTATATGTATATTATGACCGTAGTCTGGACAGAGAGGGGGGGGGGTGAGGGGAGAAGAGGAAAGGAAGAGAGAGGGAGAGGGAGAAGAAAGGAGAAAGAAGGAGAGGGAGAAGAAAGGAGAAAGAAGGAGAGGGAGAGAAGGAGAGGCAGAGAGGGAAAGAGAAAGAGGGAGAGAAGCAGCATTTATTATGGGACAAGTCCTCTCAAGCGCTAAAACTGATATATAAAAAAGATTCAATTAAGTATACATCGAAAAAGATCAAATTCTGAAGAAACAATATACAAAGATTTAAAAAAAATACATGAATAAGCATATAATAAGATAAGATATAAAGATAAGAGTTTATGTGAGTAATAAGCACACATACAGAAAACTAAGATATCGCATTTAATTGATATACATACTATTAAAACGCGAATACATGCAATAAGATGAAACGTGCATTATCGCAGAAATTGAGAGCTTATCGACTAATATTATTATGATTTTGTTAGTAATGTTCATAGAGTTTCTGCCTAAAAAGATATTTATGGAACTCGAAAAGCATATATCCTGTCGGAGATTATTCTATAAATTGGTAGCAGCCAATAGAGCGGAAAGACCGCTTATATAATTTTGAGTGACACTGCTGCATCAACAAATCACCAGGAGATCTGGATTGTCTGCATACCTAGGTACGGTACGCAAAATGAGAGAGAAGATGCCGAGGTTATCCAGTCTTAAGAATACTGTACAGCAGGCAACAAACAAAATACTGTCTTTTGATGCCAACTTGCAACCAGCGTGCCTAGTAAAGTGTGATGTGGTTGTCCCATCTCATTCCATAGACGAATCTGAGACAAGTAATTATGGCCCTTCTTAGCTTGATATCCTGCTCCGATATCATATCAGTATAGGTAGCATAGCAATAATTCAAATGAAGAAGAATTAGAACAACAGTAAGCCTAATTCTGAGAGACTCCGGCCAAGTGTCTGCACAATTTAAGCTGATATAGCACAATTCTTATTTTTCTTTATCTTGTTGACCTTTATCCCACGACAAGCTACTAAACATCACAAAGTATTTAATCTCATTCACGAATCGAACAGGGATCTCAGCGACCATGCTTGGCAGTGCGTCAAAATCGATAGCGTTGATGTGTTGTACCCACAATGATAGCTTGCGTTTTAGCCTCATTTATTAAGAACTGATTGGCCAGTCAACTATGGATCTTCGTTAATCCTTTCTATGATTTTCACTAATTTTCGCAGTCCAAATAAATAATCAAGTCATCATAAAAATTATATCCACAATTACTGAGAATGCTCCCAAAATCCGATAAATATAAACCGAAGAGTACAAATCCAAGAACAAAGCCCTTTAGCACACCAACAGCAATGTCCACAGGGCTGGACTTGGTGTCACTCCATCTATCCCTGATCACCTGTCCTATCCGTAAGATATGACGCAATTCATAGAAGCACTGAATGAAAGAGGTGCTACCTTTAAGCTTTTCTATAAGAATTGCATGGTTAACTCTGTCAAAGGCTTTTGAAAAATTGAATAAAACCCAAATAGTAATTCTCCTCTGATCCGTAGCATATCCGATGTCATCCAGCATACTGATTAGACATATTTATGGAATGAGTCCTTCTGTAGGCAGATTGTCATGAATCGAACAAATCGAATCTTTTTAGAAAAGAAAAAATTTGTCCACACAATTCTTTCCATCGTCTTCGATAGCGCAGAAAATATTGAAATTGGTCGATAATTAACGGCTGCAGGATTTCTTATTTTAGGAATAGGACACACCCCTCCCCCACTTTCACTGCAGGAAAAACATCATGTATTAATGAAAAGTTAAAAATGTGCTCTATAACAGGTAGAATGCACCATGAATTTCACTTAGAAGAGACACCATCAGAGCTAACTGAGTTAAATCTCATGAGACCAAAATGTGCTTCATTAATGTCTATTGGAGTAACGTGATTTAAAGTAAAATTTATTATCCTCAAATTCTTCTTCTCATCCGAGGTCAATGTCATCGGTACTTTGTCTACCAGCTTGAGCAAAATAAATACTTAATTTATCCACTGTATGTTAAAGTTGTGAATTGTTACTTTTAGCCTTAACAAGACCAAGATTCTTCAACTTATTCCAAACTTCCTCGATGGATTGGGAGCCACAGAATGCTGACAATTAGTAGGCTTTTCTGACTACGGTTTGCACTTTGTATTTCGGAGCAACTTGAAGCCCCGAAAGCTGTTTGTGTCACCTCTCCTATGTCACACCCTTTTGGCAAGATCTCTCTCCTGCACCGCCCTCCTGAACTCAGGTGTGATCCATGGAGTTGGATAATTTTTATAGTGAATTCTTTGCAGAGATACATGCTTATTAACAAGTAGTTTCGAGTTTAGTTGTCCACATTCTAATCAATAGATCTTTCTTTAATTAACATCAACCAAACCAGGTCTTGTATTCCGGAGAAAAATACCTCCTCGTTGAAAAATTTAAAGTTACGACACGTAACGAATCTGTCCGAGCATCACTGTATTCGGATATTGTACCTGATGTGTATAAGGTTATGGGTCGAAAGAAATGCCATGTCATATTGGCCAAAATCAATTATTTTCGCACTGTCATCAACAATGCAAAAATCGAGCAAAATGCTGGAGTCTCTCAAGTGATCCGATACACAATATAAATTAGCAGAATCGGTAAAGCTTTTTTAATTGCAATATCATACGTAACCATGAGCATATTGGCATTAAAGTCCCCAAGAATAACAGAGTGCCTATAATTAATTTGAAGATGAAAAATTGATTTTGAAATTCATCCAGATACCTAATGTTTGGAGGTCTATATATCACTCCAAGCAGAAGACTGGACGCAGATTCAAATCTTATTTCAGTAATCAGGAATTTAGGCCTATCAGAGCAACCAACCTCCGAATACTTGAGAAGAGAAACCCGAAGGTAGTTATGACTATGTCTGCCCACTTTATCCCATTTGAGCGAAAAACCAGAGAGATCGATCATAGTATCTGACACTTCAGGTCTAAGTCACGTTTCAGTCAGGCAGATTATGTGATAATCCGAAGTAGTAAAAAAATGATAAAACTCATCGTAGTGTGCCACCAACGATTGACAATTAACATAACATTGACAAAGTCATCATTAAAAATTAACATTTTTAAGTCGTCAGAACACACTCGTAAATTGGCTATAGTTAATATATGCAATTTTATCTCTAATTTTACTGTCTAAAATTGAACATTTCATAGCATTAATCGCAGAGTGTATTAAGTCATTAGACAATGGACCTCTCGTGTGTTCACAGTTGCCGCGTCTTGGCGGGTTCATTTTCTTAACACAATCCTTCATGTTATGCTCACCAGAACAATATTCACACAAGGACGCAGCCCTTAGCCATATGACTACTACTAGACATCTAAAAGACTATAGTATGCATATATGATCAGTATGCATATATGATCAAACGCAGCATAATGGAGATACGATTATTCTTTGTTAGATACCTTCGGATTACAAGCGATATCTTCAAGACATAACTCATAACCTTCCTATTACCCTTCGGCCTATAAATGTATGTTACCTTCAGATCTGCAATCCACTCGAGATTTTGGGCGATACTTCTGTTTTAATTTCTTCTGATGTCATTTCGGCGAGTCATACCATGAATTATAATCTGAGGATTCATTTTCTCCATCATCATAAGCCTGGCATTCATCAATTCTGTGCAGGATTTCAATTTAGCCAGATCTAGTTTGTTTGTCTCAATTCTAATACCTTTATTCGGTACATACATAATCCTGTTGACCTTGAAGAGACACTACGCCGGCCTAAGCATGTTAAGTACAGTTTTTCTTGATGTCCTGTGAAGATGCAAATCTGTGTGATTCTCTTCAGACACTACAAAAAAGTTAGCGTGAATGTAAGCACCTCTAAATTGGATCTCGAGACATGCAGATCTTTGACGAGAGCGACTTTATCGCAAATGCGTACGAACCTGAATTAACATTATCACTAGCCTTATTGATCAGATCAGCTTTATCATGTTCAATTAAAGCTTCTTGCACAACCTTTTTAATATTATCTATGTTAAATCCGCTCGATCTCTCATTCAACAAATTTATCAGAACAGTAGAGTATATCCAGGAAAGCATCTCTGCGGATACGCAACGCAGCATCGATCTGACCCCTTTTCTCCATTGTTTCCTTACTGGTCAGAATGATTCTGCTGGCTAGCTCATATTGACTCAACAGAAATCCTTAATGCATTTATTCTAGAGATATTGATCAAAAAGTTCTATCCATCATATTCGATGGAGCACTAGGCCGCTTGGCAAGACCGCGCCTCAGTCCCGCAGAGTCACTCCCTCTATTTCTCTCTATCGGTAATGCACGAATCGTCCGCCATGCGACACGACTACAGGGCCACAAACTCGCAGTATACATGCGCAATCAGATAACAGGTAGGTAAATAGGCAGCATACAAAGCAATTTAAAGAAAACAGAAAAGTCCGACACCAGAGCCACAAGACTATAGTAATCCAAAATTTATGCCAAGCAGAACGTCAAGCAGAAAGTACACTCGACCGCAATCCTGAAAAAGAAACCCCCACAAGGCAGCAATCGGCAGAAAAATAGTCTAATTATGGAACGACAAAATAAAACGTGTACAGTATATATGTAAAAAAAACAGAGAGAGATCAAGAAAGGGAGAGAGAAAGGGAATGAACGAATGATCTTTATTTAGCTTCCTCAGCTATTTTTTCTACAGCCATAACATAATACATTCATTTAAAATAATAACTAATTTAACAATCCTTAAGTATCCTAGGTACTATTTTTATATTAATATATTCTCTTAACAATATAAAATAATACACTATTTCAGTACTATAGTCTAGATATTGCATCTATAATATATTCTCTTAATAAATTAAGTTTAAATGTTACCAAACTATTACTTTGTTTTATCTCGGACGGTAATTTGTTATATATTTTTATACCTTCATAAAATAGGCATTCTTAATTTTTCTATTATTTAATACAATATTTTCTGCTCGCTTTGTACTTCCATTATTACTATTTCCTACATATATCATTCTATTACTAAGGTATTTCCGAAAGTTATATATTTTATCATTATAATACAAAAATACACACATTATAAAATAATTTCCGTCTTACTGAATAATAAATTGTAGTACTTGCATGAAAGAGGAAGAGAGAGGGGGGAAAGAGAGAGAGAGAGAGAGAGAGAGAGAGAGAGAGAGAGAGAGAGAGAGAGAGAGAGTATATATAGTTAGTTAGTTAGTAAGTAAGTAGTAAGTAAGTAATAAGTATAGTATTACTTAATTAATTTAGTTACGTTACGTTACGGTAACGTTAAGTTAAGTTAAGTAA
>NW_012130100.1:1829377-1860403 GCF_000143395.1 Atta cephalotes | reverse complement strand
GTAGAGTAGGAAGTAGAGTAGAGTAGAGATAGTAGTAGTAGAGAGAGAGAGAGAGAGAGAGAGAGAGAGATTCATATATTCGGTTTGTGAAGAAACATGATATAAGATAGATTTCCATTTTAAATGTCCTTGGTCGGAAAAGTATTTAGAAATCATTGCCATTGAGACTTTTATTCAAGACGTCGAGGACAACAACATACTTTAACTTCAATCAATTTAATCAAGGGACATTTTCCAAAATAAATAAAATCTGTGCGGGATCCTTTCCTCAGGTGTACATTATGATGATTATCTTGATAAAATTAATTATCTCTCCAAGATGTTACACAATGACACAGCAATAAGAAAGGAGATTGATGTTACTGCCATAATTTTAGAAGGGAAAAACGAATGTAAGGTGACAAGAAAATTGGAAGGGAAAATTAGGATAGAGATAATACTTGATAGGAAAATGATAGAAAAATAGGAACCAGGCAAGAATTCTGTGTCATTTTGTTCAAACCATTTGATTACTTTTTAATGTACCATCTCCGAAATCTATCTCCTATGACGGCTCATTGTCGATAATTTTAACTTCATTCCATTTAAAATTATGACCATGGATCAACTGTTCGAAATTACTGATGGGGGGGAGGACCGTTTTTCTCTTACTGTCACTTAAATATTTGGATGTTCTTGTTTTTAATTGACGTTTTGTTTATCCTACATATATCGCATCGCAATCGGCAGCATGATATCCTGTAAATCACTTCTTGATGCAACATAAGATTTAATAAATCTTTCTAGTAACATATTTTTTAATGTGTAGAATGTAATTTTTAATGTAAGAATGGTAAATACTATTTTTTTATGTAGGCCAGTAGTAATCAGCAAGAATGAAATAGTGACTCGGAAATAGTTTTCACAGTGAAATATCGATCACTATTTAATTGCTTATATTATTGATTATGGGTTGATTATGGTATTGACAGATTCGTTCTGGTGAAATTTTATTCTCATGTTAATGGCATGCGTGCGTGCGTGCGTGTGTTGAGGAAATGAACTTTAATGGATACCCATTGTTTAATAAAATATGAACTAATTCTGTAATATTTTTTTTAGTGCTACCAAGGATGAGATAAGAATTATTTTGTCCACTATACCAAAAATCACGCCTTTCTTGTAATAAATTCTTGTAAAAAATATTGGAAGTTGAAATTCAAAAATATTCCTGAAAAGTTAGTTTTTTAACAGTCGAAGACTATTATTATTTACAATAATATCTATATCCAAAAAACTTAGTCCGTCACCATCACCACTTCGTGAACTGTAGTCGTTCATGTAATGAATTAAATACATTAAGCATAACGTTCTACCGCTCAAATATTGCTCAGAGGCAGCCAAGCGAATGCATCTATATATCTAAAATAAAATTTTAACTGATAAGGTAACCGCCGAATTGCAATCTCCTCTAAGTCTTCCAATATAGTACCAGCTATATCGGAGATCCCAATCATGATCCCATAGGTGTATCAAAAATTTATTTGATATTTGATGAGATATTTTAGATGATCAAGTTAGAGGAAACACCCTGTATATGAAATTATTATAAAACGTTTTAAATAATTTAAATCATGTTTTTTGTAATTTTTTTCTCTACAATATAACTTTTTTCCATTCTACTTAATTAAAGCAATTAAAGCAAGAAATAGTTAAAGACAACTTCATGAAGCTGAGAGATTAACATATCCGTTTATTAATTCCTAGATTTGTTGGCCCCAGCGAAAAAATTTCTATGTCAAAGTATGCCAAAAACTATTCCTAGATACGCGGTTTGGAATACGAAAGAGATTGGGCGTAGAATTCTACTCTTATACCAAAGTAAATCGATTCATGCCTTTATACGCCAAATAACACCAAACTGTAGCAAACTACGTCAGAAATAATATAATTATGTCTTAATTATGTCTGAAAGTATGCTTAATTACACTAAAAACTACGCAAATGAACCATGGAAGTAGTTTGGCGTACAATTCTATTCCTATACCAAAGATTTACACCTTTTTACATGAAATTATATTCTAAGTATAGTTTTGAGTACATTTATATTGTATTATTTAAAGTAACATGATAGTATCTTGAATTTTGACATGAATTCAAGACGCCATCACGTTGCTGTTATAATGGAATTAGAATTCCATCGTAGCATGAGCACTTTAATATTAAAGCTCAACTCACTTCACATGAGAAATGCTGCGTTCCTTATATTCTTTTCTAGATAATTCTTATTTATGATTTTATATATATCCGCTATAGTTCTTTGTTGGCAGAGATACATAATGGATACTCACAGATGAGTAAGAGTGATTCTGCGAAAAATATAGAATGGCGTACTTTGTTATAAACGGAAAAATTAAAAGATAAATAATGTACTTTGGCATAATTTGGTAGACGGATAAAATTATTTTTATGTCCAACTACTCGATTGTGATTCTGCATAGAAAGATTTAGAATGGCAAACTTTCTCCGAATACTTACGAAAAAATGAATGAGCAGCTTAGAGGAGTTCGACAGAGAAACCTAAAATAGAAAGTAATGATCATTACCAGATGTATAAGCTTAAATCCGTTATTTTTTAGTCAGAAAAACATATTTTTTTTCCTAGGAAGCAAAAACAAATTTATTCAAAGTACTTGCCCTCGCTAACTGTATATTTTTCCCATCTTTCGGGCAATTTGTGTGTACCACGCCAAAAAAAATTCCTCATCTTTCGAGGCAACCACTCATCAAGTCATTTTCAGACGTCTTCGTAAGAATCGAAGTGCCGCTCAGCGAGCGGGTGGTCCATCGACGAAAACAGGTGATAGTAGAAGGTGCCAGGTCAGATGAATAAGCGGGATGGAGCACTTCCCAGTTGAGTGTCTCCAAGTAGTTTTGGACCATTGTTGACGTGTGCGTTATCGTGGAGGAAAATCAGCTTATCATATCTTTTCCGATAATGCGGCCTTATTTCACGCAGAGCACGGTGCAATTTGATCAGTTGTTGGTGGTAGCGGTGAGCATTAACAGTTTCACCAGGTTTTAACTGCTCGTAGTAGATGACACCCTCCTGATCCCACCAAACGCATCGTCTTCCGTCCGAAACGATTTGGTCTCGAGGAAGATGTTGATGGTTGCGCGGGATCAACTCAAGATTTCTTGCATTTAGGATTCTGAAAATAGACCCACTTTTCATCGCCTGTCACAATCCGATGCAGGAACGACTTTCTTTTTTGTCTGGCAAGCAGAATTTGGCATGTGTTTAAGCGTCGCTCCATCTGCCTATCTTTCAGTTCATGCAGCACCCATTTTCCAAATCTTTTGAACCTTCCCCATGGCATGTAGCCGCATGGAAATGGCTGCTTGAGAAACACTCAATTGCTCGATAAACATTTTTTGCGATTGGGTATCGTCCAAAAGAGCTTGTAATTGACAGTCCTCAACCTTCCTGGGCCGATTTTCACGCTTTTTGTCACTCAGATCAAAATTGTCGTCATTGAACTGGCGAAATCAATCTCTGCACGTTGTTTCCGATAAAGCATAAGCCTCCACAAGCATTCGATGCGATTCGGCAGCCGATTTCTTCAAATTGAAACAGAAAAACAAAGCTTCCCGCATATGCTTTTTTTTTAAGCAAAAAACTAGACATGATTACGAAAGAAAAAATGTATGTTGTTGTATGAAATTGCTGATGATGTGCACTGGTTAATGTTGACAGATGTCAAATAAAAACAGATGTCACATAAAAAAAAGTGTGTTGTGTGCCCAGGATAGCTTTGTACGCTCCACTGCCACCTATGAGCAAACAGCGGATTTAAGCTTATGCACCTGGTACAACAAATAAAATTATTAAACTAATAAATATAAAAAAACATATAAATTAAGCATATATACGTATCTTTTGTTAATGAATAATCTAATTAAAAAACAGTAATTGTTAAGCTTAAAGCCCTCATCCTCTGATCTTGATAAAATTAGTCTCAAAGCGTTTTTGCATGAAATAAACGAATCTGGTAAAAAAGTGTCGCTCTATCCCACGAACCGAGATATTAATTGAATTTGACAAATATTCAAGTTAGGAAATCTGTCACATTAATAGTATAGAAGTTAAACAAATTCTCTCTTTTAACTTTTAACTTTTTGAACACAAATTCATTGATTTATAAATACAAATTTACTACTTTAAAAATATAAATTTGCTTTAAAAACACTAATTCATTGTTTTAGAATCGCATTCACTGCTAATGAGAAAAGAATTTATGTGCTTTAAAGTGAAAGAATTTTTGTTTTTAAAAGTAAATTTGTGTAATTAAAACAAATACATATACATAGAGCTGTCCTCGAAATTGAGATGACAGATATCTTAACCTATAAAATCTCGAACGCTTAATTCGAAGCTAATCGCCGCATTTTTTTATTAAATTCTTTCGTTTTGAGTGAAAACGCGTCAAATGAGTATAATTTTATTAAGATTCTAGGATGGATTCATATTCTAAATACCATTTCTTTTTAAAGCAAAAAATTTTTTTAAAGCAGAAAATTTGTTTTTGAAACCGAGAATTTGTTTAATTGAAATAAAAAATCTTCACTTACATAGTTTCATGTCTCTCGATATCACCGATGTGACAAATTTCCTAATCTGAATATTTGTTTAATAATTAATATCTCGATTCGTAGGACAGAGCAACACATTTTGCTAGATTCATTCATTTCATGCAAAAATGAATCGAATAAGTCAAATGAGATTAATTTTTATCAAGATCGGAGGTCCTTCAATAATTACCTAAAAAACATTGATTTACATACTTGATGGCTTCATTTACTCAAATAATGTACATAAGTAGTATGCGGGAAGTTTTAGCTGGTCAAAATTCCTCCACATCACCCTTGGCGCCATGGGCATGACTTAGATGATCAGTCTGGAAATATCCGCGCTGTGATTGATTGGTGGGTGAAGAGTGAGATAATGAGATAATTAAATGGTGTGAGATAATTAAATGGTTCTGATTTGAGCCATAGCTGCTAAATAATTTAAGATTTGCTCCGCTATATCTTTCCACGATTGGAGAAAGAAATGGTAAAGGATCTCCGACAAAATGGAGAGTGAAATTTGAATTCTAAATATTTCAAATGCATATTGACACATTTCACACACTTTGCAATTCGATAAAAGTAGTTTTTGTTGCATCACAATTATCATATGTTGATTTTTTGTTTCTTCGCTGATATTATTGAATCCGATATTTTCACTTCTTTTCTAAGATCTCCGCTACTATTTTTCATAGAGTGAAGTATCTCTTGATCTTCTTTATATGCCAGCAATATTGATTTTGTGCCGTAGAAAGTGGTAAAGTTGATGAGGATGTTCTTTATGTCAACAGGGTTTAATTTCACTGTTATGACAGCTTAAATAATCCTGTGAGTCTACATGTTGTCTACAAATTGTTGCCAACAATCTGCGCTGAAATAAATTCCATCCATATTGTTTCCAGTTAATTTCATAAAAGGCTTGAAAATTCCTTCGTTTGTTCTTTGCAATCCCACATGTATCATCTTTGTATGAGAGTTGTTAAGTCTATACATTGATAGCAACATATGAAATCAATTGTTATTGCCCACATCTTCATCGTTGGCCTGATCTTGACAAAAGCGCTCCATTTTCTCTGATTCTTATTAGCGTCTTTTTGTTCGATCATTCCTCTTACTTCAGCGTAATATAATATTGAACGACACAAATAATCCAAAATGTTAAACGAAGGTCAAGTAGCACAGCACTTGTTCACAAAATAGTCGCTTTGCGACTAGACGTTTACGATGAGAATGAAGCAGTGTACCTCTGTCTGTCGAAATTTATATTTATATATTCTTCGAAAATTAACAAAAAATTGCTTAATAATAATAATATTTAATTAAATTTTAGAAGAAACATTCTAGAAGAATCTTTCTCATGAAATTCTCGGTTCTCCTTTTTCGACAAAAAAAGAATTTTCTCGAAAGCTAAATAATGAAATTATTTCATACTCAAACATCACGAATATGTTCAAACCTGTAATATTCATGCGTTAAACGAAAACAGTTATAAAGAATTACAATGTCAAATAATGAGTTAAAAATCTTTGATACAAAAAAATATTTTACGAATAATAAAATGTACAAAAATATAAATTTATTAGAATCAGCAATTCTCAAAAAGTTGAAAATTATAAATATTTCAGTAATAAGGCATATCCGACGTCATTTACGGACGAGTAAAAAAATAAACTAGAGTAGCATAACAAGGCGGGTTCTAATCCATGGGGCTAGAGGGGAGCGCGGGGAGTATTCGTAGGCGCGGAGGAGAAAGCGCGAGGAGTACTGGTAGGTACGGGGAAGGAGGAGGAGGGCGCGGGATGTTCCCGGCGCTATCGGTGTTTATAATGATACGTGATGCCGCCATGTTGTGCCGCCGCATTCACTCCAAAATGCGTTTTCGGGCCGCCGCAGATCCCGCGTCAATCCCAAAATGTGGTATAACGCGAACAAGATGTTTTCTAGGTGACACATCATTGACATGTTCTCACAATTCTTTGGAATTGTGAATTCTTTGGATTTGGAAGGAAGAACCGTGAGATCGGTGACACGTCGTGATGCGTTAAGAGAGAAGCACCGATAACGATATTTTTTTCTAAGAAGAGATCGGTGACACATCGTCACTACTGCGACCAAATAGGAATGATAGATAAAGGGACAAAGAAGTCACAAATAGAATATATAATAGGATCATAAGCGCGCGGCACCTCAGTTGGCGCCTTTAAAGATTACCGAATCGCAATAAATATAATGCGAAAAGTATAGTTGACCATCGTGCAGACGTTGAGGACATGGATGGTGAATGCAGACAAGTTATTTGAAGCAGTGGAAATAGAATTTAAGAACATAATGGACGATGTAGAAGTCGAGAATATCAGAAACGTTGAGAACATAGCTAACGTAGCCGAGTATATTAGAAACGTGGATCCGGAACAGTTCGCGAATATCAGAGACAAAGTGTTTGAAGTATTCGAAGAAATGAAAGTAGACTTTGAAAATATAATGGACCAAGAGTCATCTGACGAAGAAATGCTATCCGACGATAGTAGATGTGCTAGTGATATGAGCGAATATGAAATCGATCGCGTAAAAAAATTTGTACAGCCTTCGGAAATCCGTACGTTGAACGCTCGTACTAAACACTGTTACTGTCCACAATTATTATATAACGGGTGATGCTTTAACTGTATGCACAGCATGCATGATTCGTATAGCTGACATTAACGATGTAGGAATGTATCACGTCAGGGAGATTGGTTCTTTTGGTAGACTAGACGGCAAATCGTGCACGAATTGCAGAAGACCTTTATACAGTATATTCTTGTGCAGCATGTCCCATTCTGCACACATTAAAAAAAAGAACTATTGTGAACAGTATTGGAAAATATGTGGGAAGACTATAATGTAGATGATGTGCTATATGTTCTCGGTAAACCGCAAAAAAGAGAGATGTGCTAATATCGCCGGTGCAATTCTTATGCGATCGAGAATTAGGTATACGTGATGAGAAACATGAAGTAGTTATTAAAGAGCTCGTTTCTGACTGGTCTTTACTCGCGCGACAGAAAGTGTATCCACAGTTATGAGACAAATGTTACGATGAGTATGAAAAAAGACATTGATGGAATAGAAATGTCAATATAATAAAGGACGATTATTATTGGGCGAAGAAAATCGCAGATAAGAGCTAAGGTTGGTGCATATGCATTAAGATTCCCGCGGGAAAAGTGTGTCGAACTGATTATTGAGAATATATGGATAGAGTTTCGTGATCGCAATCTTGCACTAAAATCTGTTTTTCAACAGATGTGACGAACAATGCTTTGAATGCGAACAGTGCACTTTCGCAAATAAACATAATGAAAAGGTGTTAGAACGTTATGATATTCTAGATATGTCACGATGTTGCAACGTGTATGAACGAGTCACGTGTTCTATGAAAGAGTGCGACGTGATCTAAAAACTGTGAAAAGACATGGAAAATTATAAGTGGAACACGAACTGTTGAAGTAGTGCGATCAGGTCGCTACACTTTCTGTGGTTGCAATGATGCGACGAGTGCATCGAGCAGCTCGAAGAACTTTGTCGTGCCAAGCGTCCGCGCCTCGCAGTTGGACACAATCCGTGGTGGCAAGGATCGCGCGATTCGCGGGTACAAAATCGCAATTGGAGCGACGTTTCGTGCACATTGGCGATCATGCGAGTATGCGAATAACAACGAACGATCTCTTGTCTGGCGAGAGAGTCGTATATTGACAGGTGCGGTGATAAACTCTAATCATATCGAGCTGCAACGGTTTTTAGAAGACGATGGAAATGTAGCTCTAGAACGAGTGCGAGACGCTATAGAAAGACACAGCAGTAAAAGTAAACACCGCGTTCAAGTGAATTCGCGACGAAGGATAAACGTGCTAATAAGAATATAGTTACAAAGAACAGCGAGATATACCGATACACCGATTTGCGCATATGGTACGAGCAGCACGTCATCGAGCCTATCCTAGCATCGCTCGAAGAGTTCCAAGAACGCGACAGCGGATGGCATTGTCACGTATATTGAATTTGACTATCAATGTGAACAAACTAAATCCTCTGCGCGCGGGATGTCACATCGAAGTGCCACGAGAAATAGCGATGAAACGAGAGGTAATTAATGTTCGTACGACGGACAATGCGTGCTTCGTGTGGTCGGTGGTCGCCGCTCTGTATACCTAACTGAAAAATATACGGAACGGGAATCGTCCTATTCGCATCATACGACAGTATTGAATCTCATAAACATTGAATTTCCAATGACTTTAAAAGATTTCTAAATTTGAACGGTTGAACGCGGCGTCGATCAACGTGTATGGCATCGAGAATAAACAAGTCATACCTTTGCGGCTCATCGATAACAAGAAGGAGAAGCACGTCAATCTCCTGTATCTACAAGATTCACACGACAACCTTGACCACTTTGTGTGGATAAAAAAATCTATCGCGTCTCGTGAGTTCGCAGATTAGTGGGAAAAAAAACAAGAAATTTTTCTACGGTAAGTATAATAAAAAAGCGATTTTCGGTAAGTATAATAAAAAAAGCCAATAAAAAAAACAGTAAAAAAAGAAATAATGAAAAATGATTTCTCTATTATTTACAGGTGTCTCCATTACTTCAATTCGTGCGAAAAATTGCAATTGCACGAAGTGGACTGCCAGAAGATCAACGACTGCGCCATCCGACTGCCGAGCGAGGACGACAAGTGGCTCCAATTTGACAATTACAACAACCGGGAACGAGTGTCGTTCATCGTTTACGCCGACTTGGAATACGTCCTACGTAAGACAGAATCCGACAAGAAAGACGCGTTGTCGTACGCGTATTAGCGGCATGAAGTGTTTAGCATAGGCTATTATGTACGATGCGTGTATGTACGACGACACATTATCGTCGTATTACTTCCATCGCGATGAACGCTGTATAATGTGATTCGCGCAATAACTCAAGGATTTGGTACATCACGTGAAAAATATCGTATCCGCCAACGTGTCCATGGAAACATTGTTTAAACAGCAATGGGAGGCATACTGTAGCGCGACCCGTTGTCACATCTGCGAGAAACCGTTCGCGCCGGAAGATACGCGAGTCCGCGATCATTGTCACCTCACCGGTAGATACCGCGGTCCAGCGCATTCAAATTGTAACTTAAATTATAAAAATTAGTTCTATATTCCGATCGTATTTCACAATTTATCGGGCTATGATGCTCATTTTATAATTAAAGAAATTGCTACTGCATACGATGGACATAGATGTATTACCGATAACGAAGGAAAAATATATTTCATTTATCAAACATGTCGATAGCACCAAAGACAAAATTGAAAAGAATTTTCAGAAAAATGGTGTAAAATTAAGATTCATTGACTTTTTCAAATTTCTAAATGCAAGCCTCGATAAATTGGTCGTATCTCGACAAAGATAAATTAAAAATTGTACGTTCCGAATTTTGCTCAACGCGGAGGATTTCGATCTTCTCACACGAAAAAGTGTCTTTCCGTTCAAATACATTGACTGCGTCGAAAAATTGCAGGACACGCGCTTATCACCGCGCGAATTATTTTTCAGTTCGTTGACTGGCGACTGTATCCGAAAGCGATTATGCTCACGCCGTGAAAGTATGGCAGCGATTCTTCATCCGAACGCTCGGCGAGTACAATGATTTGTACTTGAAAACTGATGTCTTGTTATTAGCCGACATTTTCAAAAATTTCCGCAATAGGTTTGTAATAGGTAACTCGCAATTGCGAGTTACTGTCTCGATCCCGCGCGATTATTATACATTGCCAGGTTTCACGTGGGACGCCATGCTGAAACATATGCATGTAAGATTTGAGTTGCTCATCGACAATGATATGATCATGTTCATCGAGCGCGGTATATGCGTCGGTCTCAGTCAATGTTCTAGCAGATACAGTACAGGCTAATAACAAGTACATGCGTTCATTCGATCCCATCGAAATCATCGTCGTACTTGATGTACTACGATGTGAATAATATAATTTGTACGGATGAGCGATGTGTCAACCTTTGCCATTTGCCGAATTTTAATGGATCGAAGATCGCTGTGAACTTTGATGTGAGCGCGATCGCTCCGGATTCATCCATTGATTATATTCTCGAGGTCGATCTCGAGTATCCGCAGCATCTACATTACCGACACACTGACCTACCTTTCTGCCCAACGCGCGATAAACCGCCCGGCAAGCGCGAAGATAAACTTCTAGCGACGTTGTACAATAAGCAGCAATTACATCATCCACTATCGCAACCTGCAGCAATGTCGTCTCGGTCTTCGTCACGGTCTTCGCGTAACAAAGATCCACTGAGTGCTACAATTTGCTCAATCTCCATGGCTCCGCGATTACATTGAACTCAATACACAATGTAGAACGCGCGCAAAAAACGATTTCGAAAAAAATTTGTATAAACAACGCGGTTTGATAAGACCATGGAGAATGTGCGCAATTACGTTGATGTAAAATTAATAACAAAATGAGACGGACGGTACGGCGCGGAGGCAATGATCGCGAAACCGAATTTTCACAGCCGCAGTGTCTTTGCGGGAAATTTAATCGCCGTCGAAATGCGCAAACTCGAGGTAAAGTTCAACAAACCGATTTACGTGGGTATGTGCATACTCGACATATCGAAAGTCTGCTTGTACGAATTTCATGAGTACATGTCACCGATGTATCGCGATAAATGCAAGATCATGTACACCGACATGGACAGTCTCATTTATCATATAGAATGCGACGATGTTTATAAGAATATGAAACGCGATATCGCTAGATTCGACGAGCGATTATCTGGCAGACAACGTGTATAGTATGCCTCTCGCGAACAAAAAAGTACCGGCCTGATGAAGGATGAAAATAATGGTGTGATAATGACCGAATTCGTTGGAGTGAGAGCGAAGATGTACGCAGTAAGAATGAATGGCAAGAAGGACACTAAAAAGGCGAAAGGCGTAAAGAGTAACGTCGTAGCGCAAACGATAACGTTCGACGATTACATGCGATGTTTGAACGAAAAAAAATGACTCGCCGTCTTCTTCCGACTTCCACGAGATACACGTCTGGATGAGTAGCGTGATGCAACTCATGCTCGTAAAACGCTCCAGCGACGGATTTTCCGCGATAATCCTCGAGTAGATAGGTTAGGGGATTGGTATGCTGTATCTTAATGATTGTAAACACCTCGGTGGTCGAATTTGTGTAACCCTTCTCAAAAATCGTCTTGTACTTGCTCACGCATACCGAATCGCCCACTTTAAATTTTGTCGGACCAGCAATCTTTATCGCGCGGTACACCGTGTCCAAGAGTCTTTCGGCGATCGCGGGAGTTACATCAGCAGGTTGCATGCCGATGCTTACGCGTTGTAACCTGACACGAGACGCAGTAGCTCGTCGATCCACTTGTAATTGCCGTTGAGTGTAAACCTCTTCCACATGTCATTCTTGAGCGTGCGATTGAATCGTTCGACCACTGATGCTTTCAACGTCGAATACGTGAAATAGTGATTAACATTGTGTGTTTTTTCAAGATTTTCTGCACATCAGCGTTGTAAAACTCTTTTTCCATATCCGTTTATAAATTTTTCGGACATCTTCCACTCTCTCGAACGATCTCAGCGATAGCGTTAGTCATCTCGCTTCCGTGATCTTGAGTGGTACGGCCCACGCGTACTTGCTCAACACATTAATGACGGTGTGTATGTAGTGGTGGCCTCTATTGAAGCCTGAGTACGGGCGCATCTCGACGATATTAGCCTGCCACAGATCGTCGTATCTTCGAACTATGACGTGCCTTCGCAGAAAATTTCTTCTCGCCGGAGCATGCAATTCCTTGACGAGGAAGTCGATGTCTCTCGGGGCTAATTTTTCTCTTTCACTGAATCTCTTTTCTGATTCAACGCGTAATACACAGAGCAAAAGAATTTTTTTTTCTCACTGACACCACTCGACTGACTCGTTTCGTCTATACGCGATTTAATATGTAATAAGTTGTCGTGAGCGTTGTTGCCCGCTCGGTGCGAAGCGTCGAGAAATCGTAAACGATCCACCAGTTCGTTGGGATCATCCCAATGCATGTAATCAATCGCGTTGTCATTCAATATCATTGCATGAGATAATCCCTTTCCAGATTTCTTCTTCTGTTTCTTGGGTATGATCGACATTAACGACGCGATTACGTATTTGTACTTGTATCTCCTATTGCTCGATAATCGATTGCTTGTCTTTGTGCCCGTTCCTCAACATGCTCTTGTACTTATTCATATCGTCTTCCGTATAAAGGAAATCGTCGGGAATTCTCTTAAAAATCAACTCATAAAGACCAGGTGTACCGACGTATCGTACACCATCGATAATTATGTTGTCTACATCATCCACGTTTAAAACGTTTATTGCCAAACATTAATCCATCCTTGTGTAGGTAAACGCCGTACCCATCGCTCTTCTGTTTATCTCGCGTTCCCCTCAGGATAGTCTCGACGTACTTTTGACTCAGCGGGCCCAAGCCGGCTCGTAATGCCTCTCGACCTTCTGATGTTTGCAACCGATTTTGAACCTTCGTTGCTAGGAAGTCTTCCGTCGTTTCGAAAACATTGTCCAATGACTCTATCCTCGGTACGATTTTGCTACGCGGTGTGGAAGTTATCGGCTGTACACGATCATGCAATCGATCATCGAATTTACAAAGTCGCGGAACGCTCGAACGACTCGCTCGCTTTCTCTCCCTCCTCCTCCTCCTCCTCCTCTTCTTCCTCCTCCTCTTCCTCCTCTTCCTCCTCCTCCTCCTCCTCCTTCTCTTTTCTCTCATGCTTAGAGGCAGATGCTGCGTTATTGTCGCGCGCACAGGGCTATCAACAATCTGCTGCAGAGTTTGATAATAGGTTTAAAATGCCTGTTCAATGCCATGTCCTCTTCGATTCTTAGAGCATGATGTTTCTCGACTTACTCGTCTTCTCGATCTCCTTCGCAATTTTGTCACGCGTGCGCGCACATCAGCCATGTTCATCTCTGGCGAAGTATCGACAACGATACGACTAGTCACGCTACAGTATCGCGTAGTCGTTAAATCCCTTTCTGTATCTCCCGTCTTTAAGCGCACTGTCCTTGTCTATCACTAAAAATCGCGACACAACAAACAAAATTCGTATGACATATCGGTATTCACATGATCGTTGTAAACGTTTTAAGTTGGTACAATCCTGTTTGAACAGGATCAACAGATTCGCATATCAGATGTTTAAGTATTCTCGCGTACGTCTGTCAGAGATAGAAGCAGTCAACGTTCGAGTGGCGGCCTATCGAAAAGTATTCTCTCACCGCATCCTGTTTGTCGCATGCTACGTCATCAAAGATAAAAATAGAATTTGGGCGCGCTCGGTGGAATGATATCGCTGTTGTTGAACAACGTAAAATAGCCGATTTCGTCGATAGACGTAAATAAATTTTCGAGATATCGATACTTTGGCTGTTGCAGCGATTTTGAGTAGATGTACACATTCTCGAAACGTACACCGTTTGGACTCTCGAGCAAGCTTATGAAAACGTTAGTTTTACCACAATTCGACGAGCCGCAAATGATCGCGCGTGTAGTACTCGACAGCATTTCGCCGTGTTTGCGCTTCTCCGCGCTGCCTCATTCGCGATTTCGCCTCACAATTTACGTATATCATTAGCGGTTGCAGCACGAATTTCATGCTCACACTAAAGACTGTGCGCTCTCGAATGATTATTTAAAGGTGCATGAATCCGCGAATCGCGTAGTAACAAAATGTATCTCGCGCTGTGTCATCCTTCCGATATTCGAGACTTGAACGTCGAGCAACTGCATTATATATCCAAGGTCATACTCTTACGCGTGTACGGCGATTGTATCGAACACATCTGGGACAAGCTTTCGGAACACATGAAGGCAGATTCGGAGGTTTGAACCTATCGAACCTGCGACGAGCACTATAATCAACCGTGGCAGCGGATGCACATCGACGGCCCTGCACCGAAGATAAAGGACTGTAACGAAAGTCAGCGTCGCGCAGCGGTCTGCTGAATCGAGCGATAAACGCGCTTCCTTTCGAGTTACATATTCCGGGTTACCAGTTTTGCGGCCCGGGCACTCGGCTTACGAAGCAAGGTGACTAGCCAGAGGTGACGAGGGCATAAATCCGCTGAACGCGGCGTGCCGAGAATACGACATTGCGTATTCTCGGAGCAACGATCTCACCGATAGACACGCGGCAGACAAGGTACTCGTCAATAAAGCGTTAGGACTCGTCGTCGCGAGAGATTCGGCTCTGAGCGAGAAAACAGCTGCAGCTGCCGTCTGGCAGCGATGAAAGCCAAGACCAAGATCGGCATGGGCACGAAACTGAAGAAGAAGACGAGGAAAAAGGTGACGAAAAAGCGGATACTTTCAACAGCGAAATGAGGTGGTGCGTTATTAATGTTGGGTGCGCTCGGATCCTTGATTGGCGGAGCGGCCAGCGTGGCGAAAGCGGTAAATGACAGCAAAGCCGCGCGACGTCAGCTCGAAGAGCTAAGAGTAACGTCACGATCGCGCGATGGAGCAGGGTTGCGGACTGTATCTCGGCCCGTACAAACATGGACAAGATGTAGCTGCAAAGAAAAAAAATACGTCGAAAAGACGATAAAAATGCCGTCTGGCTACCAATGTGCAATTGAACGAGCTCGCGAGACGTATGTGTGTACCATATTTTAGAGGCGTTTTCATGCGTAACACGTTACCGACGAGCGGCGCGCACCGAAACGAATCGTGAATCTGGACAATGCGATGGGGCCTGAATAGCGTACACGAAGAGAAACAACCGCGTCGTGTACTTTGATAGTTTCGGTAATCTTCGACAGCCCAAAGAACTAGTGCGATATTTCGGAAACGATGCTATGACAATAGAGTACAATCACACGTCCTATCAGACGTACGATCAGAGCTTCTGTGGACAGATGTGCCTGCGGTTTCTACAAACGGTAGACGCGCGTGAATTTAAAAAGTTCGACGAGATGCTGTGAAATCTTAGTATTAGTCGAACGCTTTTTCCGTTATGTCGTTGACACTTACGCTGAGCGGGAAGAGCACCGTCCTTGCGGCGAACTACTTTCCCGCCATAGATTTGAGTGATGGAGATTACGAGCGCGATCTGGCGAATTTTGAGACTTATTACACGATACTGAATGTGAATGAATCGAACAACAAATTTTATTTCGCTAAAGCGGAAATTATAATTCCCGAAAGTTCATATGAAGTGCGAGACATACTAGTAAATGAATTTTTGAAACGAGCGATTTTACGGAAACGTCCATATCGCGACGCGCTTGAATCGTTGACGTAGTGCGTGGTGACAACAACAACAACAACAACAACAATAACAACAACAATGATGCCGATGACAATAATAGTAAAGGTGGAGAATACCCGATTACGCTCCGCGCAAACTATAACACGATGAGATGCGAGATTAGATGTGCATACAGAATAAACTTTGGCAAGCCAACAGCATTGGATCGCTGTTGGGATTCTCATCGAAGCGTATACTGCGACCGCGAAGGTGGCACGAATCGGACGTGTTAATCAACATAATAAATGTAAACGTTATCCGCGTAGAGTGTAACGTAACCGCGAGTGCATACAGCAACGGCAAAAGCGCGCACACGATACACGAATTTTCGCCGATCGTGCCTCCAGGATATAAAATATCGGAGAGGCCGGCGCAGATCATTTACTTGCCGATCATCGCACGGATCATTACGGATCTAACAATACGCATCGTTGACCAGAACGCACGATTGCTCGATTTTAGAGGAGAAGAGATCACCGTTAGATTGCACATACGACGGCGACAGTGATAACGCGAGCGTGAAATGCTCGTGCTGAACAGAACGGAGCGTATACAGAGAAATAACGTATTCTTTACAAGGCCAGTGATGTCACAGTTCGATAACACTCGCTCATCCAGCTGCATCAGACAAAAGAAGAAGAAGAAGTTTAGCGTATCAAATGTTACATTTTTAAGGTCTTTGGGATTCGCGGTGCGCAACATTTCAGATGACTGATATCCTAAATATTAAAGACGAATCGATCTTCGATGATCACATCAAGATTGAGACTCACACGTACAGTCCGTTCGCCAACACAATGTTCGGGTACAGCGATGAAATAAGAATACCCATACAGCAACAGGATCTGTACACACTACCGTACGAAAGCTTTCTATACGTCGAAAGAAAACTGACAAAGTGGTCCAAACTGACAGAGTGCTCTCGGGACGTTGGGAAATAATTGCGTCGCATTCATATTCGATGAGATTCGATATGAACTCAACGTGGAGATTGATCGTAACAGAAACGTGGGCATACCGTGGTAACTAGCACACTCAAAATGTAACAGTATCCGATAGAAACGTGATTCTGCGAAATGCCGGCTGGGATGCGCAGACTACTGCCGGATATTTTAATTTCTGTGTACCGCTCTACGTACTGCTGGGATTTTGCGAAGATTACAAATGCGTGGTGATCAACGTTTGTCATGAGTTGATTTTAATACGAGCGCAACGTAACGACAACAATTGTCTGATGGGAGATCCGACGACAGAACCAACGCTCGAATTATTCAAAGTATAATGGCGAATGCCGCACGTGTTATTGAGCGAGATAAATAAGTTGTCTATGCTACGCGCTTTGGAAAGCGGATGATATCTGAGGATGGTTTTTGGCTCGTGGGATCTGTACGAGTTTCTGTTCTTGCAGAGCACAACCAAACATTCGTGGGCCATCAAGACGGCTACTCAGCTCGAGAAGCCACGCTACGTTTCATTTTTGCTATGCAAATAGGTCGAAAAAACGTCATGTCTGAAGATATAAGTCAATTCGACGATTGCAAATTAATCAATGCGAAACTCTACCTGAATTCGGAATGTTATCCGTATGATAACTTGAATCTGGATTTTGATAAAAACAGATGTGCGATTCTGTACGACTTATACGCGCGTTTCTGCAAGGGCTACTACGGATACGAGTATCTCAAGCCGAGTCTCACCTTTACTTTTTTACGTAATGGTCACCTGTTCGTGATCATTGATTGCTCTCGACAGAACGAATCAGTCAAGAGTGGCATTGTGGACGTGCGATTAGACTTTGTAAGGAGAAACGTAATGTAAGGAGAACGTGCCCGCAAATGCAACAGCTTATTGTCTCATCATACACGATCGCGTGATTCAGTATAATCCATTGACCAACGTTGTGCGCAAAATCACCTAAGCGCACTTCCGACATAATATAAAATCTACGATACGTCGCATTCGACTGCAATCGATCGCAATCTTCTCAACAACATGCTCGTGCCAACGTTCATGGATCTGCAAGGATTCATCGTTAACAAAAAATTTATTGTGAAGGAAATAGCGGTGTTGAAATAGGAGACTTCTCACACATTACATTTTTACGAGTCCCATATCATGGAAATTTTTGACAAGATCCGACAGGTCTTGCGCTTCCTGGTTGAGTGCTTATCACCATGGATTGCGATGGGAGGATGGAATGATCCCATATAACGAGGCAAAACGCTTGATTACGACAGCTGTATTTGAACATAATGTTATCGTATACGTTAAGGGACACGTGAAACGAAACGTGGCTATGGAACTTGCTTTTGGACGATGAGTGAGAACGCATATGCATCGAGTCCTTGGATGCAGTTTACGAAGATATGGAATCTTTAACTAATCTGGATGTTGCTAATACTATGCGATGTGGACAACATGTTAAGAATTGCGTGTTACAAAATGTGTTGAAAATATATATCTGGTGATTGCAAAAGAATTTTTTAAATAAAAAATACGTTAACACATATTTATTACATATTTCTTTTTTCCCTTCCTTTGTAATACATATACTCATATATATGAACGTATATATATATATATATGTATGTATGTATGTATGTATGTATGAACGTATATGTATGAACGTATATGTATGAACGTATATGTATGAACGTATATGTATGAACGATGTATGTATGCATATATATATGAATGTATGTATCCGAAAACATCGACGCTTCTGTTAAACGCGTCGCGACTGGTTCTGATAGTACATATATGCAATGTATATATTGTAGGTAGTGTATAAGACTTTCTTTTTCAGTCAGTCGTAAGCTTCAGTACAAGCGTTAAGACATGGATCGAGTAAAAGAATATATACATCGAAAATCGATCGAGCGAAAGGGGTACTGTCTTTTGTCGCCAAGTCCGCTAAGTCCACCACCATCGAAGGAAAAAGTGAGATATTGGGAATATTCTGGGGAAAAAACATCAAAATCATCAACATTCTCATCATCATCATCATCATCATCATCATCATCATCATCATCATCATCATCATCATCATCATCATCATCATCATCATCATCAATGCCATCGAAATATAAATCATAAAAAGTATAAACATTGATAAACTCGTAACGAAAAAAAGTACGTAGAAAACGTACGATAAAACGTGTCGCGATATGTTCACAATTCTTGGAAAGAGGGGAGGATTACTCCCTTTTCTATTCTAGAAATTTTATCATATACATCGCAATTTACGCGGATTTGCAATCAGTCTTGCGATATCCGCTTGTACGAACGGTTGAAAAATATCCTTTGCTAAAGACAGCAACGCATCATATGAAACGAAGAAGGATTGAGAAGAAACATGTAAGGTTTAACGTTCTATATACAAAAGAAAACGTTGTTTAACATTACGTATGTATTCAGCATGGAGCATCGTGCGGTGCATTTATTGAGGAGACGTTACGGCGAGATCTGACGGCTACGGGTTACAAGTATTTGGAAATTAAAATCAACGTTGGTCCACCGAGTTATGTGGAGATCGCCCTGGGAGATCATCGCGGACACGAACTGTCGCTATCTCTCGAAACGTGGAAGGGCCTCTACGATGCAATGGAATATTTACAAGATGCTACGAAACGAATATAAAGATAATTTTATAAGCATTGGACCGCTAATCGTCAACGTTTGCACGCTGAATAATGCTACGCTCGTACGTCTCGATTCTTCATCCGTATGCATTACGTTGACGGAAACGACGCTACGACATATGTTTGAATTTGATGGATGTATCGACGTAACGTTCGAACGATTAGCCCGATTCATCGATACGATTGATGCGAAGTATACGCGATTCTCCAACATCGCGCTATACGTGATAGCGATATTTTCAATGGGCATCAATTCGTCGATTGCGAACTATTGGCTTTAGCTTTTAATACGTATAAAAAAAGAAACGATGTAATAACATGTGAATAAAAAATTGTTTCATTCCCATTACTGTATATGTACTATACTTTCTTTATTTTCCATCCATTCATCCATTCATTCTATTCCTCGACACGCCATCGTACTCCGTTTTAGATAAATAACAATCACACTTGTTTTTTTTGTATCATGAATCATATACGTATATACGCATGTATGTACGTATGTATATCATATATGTATGAACGTATATGTATGAACGTATGTATATTTCCACGTAAGAAAAAAAAAAGGAATTATAGATGTGAAAATAATGCAGCGTGAACTTTCAGCAATTCGACGGCGCAAATAATCGCGGCTACTATATATTAAGCTACTCTTATAAAGAGTGTTGCAACGATATAAGCGATACTTTTCTCGTGACGATACTTATGATTTGAATTGTTTTATATACAACTATCGCCCCTCGATAGTTGTATATAAAACAATTTAGATCATTCGCTGCGGCGAAAGTTGAGTCTCAGTGTCAGTCATTATCTTGCATTGTCCGCGCGCAATCGACTGTTATTACATTATTATGTTTTTGAAAAGTGTGACCCGGCTTCAAACGCGCAATTGAGTTTATGTTACTCTTTTTCTACATATTGTTTTTTGTTACTCACCGCATAAGTGACATTTTCGATTCTGGTATCTCGTATCGACTCTGTTAGAGTCGGAAGAAGTTTGTGCTTTGTCCGCGCGTGATTTTTTTTTCTCAGTGTGCAAAAAGTATTTTCGCTTAAAATTACATTAAGTAATTGGGGTTGATAGTGAAACTTAGTTAGACAGTTATAGACATTAGTGGGTTTTTTTTTAATTTCACTCTCATGCAATAATGAGCAACTTCAGAGAACTTCTAGAAATTCACTACGAGTATCCCATTGAGGGAGTAAGTAATTTTTTCTTTCTATTTGGATTCTTTCTATTCTCTTTTAACATTTCTTTTTTTTTTAGCTGATTTATGCTTATAACGCTTTTTCATTTTTTTTTTCCAGTACATTATGATCGACAACCAAAGGGTTGTGCGACAGTTGCTGAATGAAGTGGGGATCCTGGTAATCCCTTTGGTAAGTTCTGTTAAAATTTTAAATTATATATTATACCATATTTTCTAATTATCTTTTTTTTAATTTACTTTGTTATACTTTTTCCAGGAGACACATCGTAGCCACATCAGAATCAGAGGCTTTATGAATATATATAACAGCCAAATGATATGTGCAGAGAGGCGATGGGACCGGGAGGAACGTGAGATTCTTGATGTCTGATTGGATGAAGACTTCTTTTACTAGTATGAACTTTTCGGCCTCCGCCGTACGAACCCGATTCGGAGCCAGAAGATTGGAATTATAAGTTTCATAAAATTGTAGGTATAAAATATGAATAAAATTGAAAAAAGGAATAGTTATATATTTATATTTATATTTTATATTTATATATTTATATATTTTATATTATTTTTCATCTTCAGAAGACAGCGGCGGCGACAGCGGCAGCGGCGGTGGCGATCGCGACGGTGGCAGCGGCGGCGGGATGGCGGCGGTGGCGGCGGCGGCGGGATGTGGAGTTTTATAAACACCGATAGCGCCGGGGATTTCCCGCGCCCTTCTCCTTCCTCGCGCCTATCAGTACCTCCCGCGCCTTGCTCCTCGCGCCTACGAATATCCCTCGCGCTCCGCGCTCCCCATGGGTTAGAACCTGCCTTGTTATGCTAATAACTAGGAAGAAAGTATTACATTTGAAAAAAATTCTGTTCAAGGAAAAAGAAATATTCAAATTTAGGTTGCATGAAAAATTTTGGAATATTTCATGTTAGTCAATTAACAAAAAATGTATACTAGATAAAATAATTATATGTAGGATTAAATAGAAGATTAAATAGTATAGATTAAATAATAATAAGCAAAAAAATTTTTTTAGTTTCGGTTTTTGAATGCATTTTTGTTTGTGCGCTAGAAGAAAAGGTAAATTTATTCTCCTTGATAAGGGTAAATCAGTAAAATTTTTTCAACGAGACTATTAAATATTGTTAACTTTTTCAAAACTTTCTTCTGTATCTCTCTTTTCAAGGTAAACAGGATTTTTCATATGAATAGATATTAATCTATTATCGTATCTTAATAAAAATTCATTTCCAAGCTTCACTTTGTGAACCTTGTCTCTCTCGTGTGTGTCAAGAAAGTTTCACGTAAAGTTGCATATAAAGTGAAATGTCAGTGAAATTTGCAATGCTTCACAAAAAGTGAAATGGCGAAAGAAATAATTTGCAGAAGTATCAAGTTAGATTCGATGCTTAATACATGTATAAACGCGGAGAAATTTTTATCCGGATTAACCGATATTTCGGAAAGTAATTACGCGATTTTCACCGGTTTTATCTATGAATGCTCGGATTCGGTATTACAGGTGCTGTATCAATTGGATACTTTAGTGACAAGTGTATTCTTCCAAGTGTATAGCCGTCGAAATCATGGAAATGTGGATTTTTGAATATGAGGAAGATATGAAAAGATACATCGCAAATCTCCTTATCCATAATTTCCAAGGTGAATATTTTATTCTCATTTTTGTTTCAATATTTCATTGAAAATTGAATACGAATTGAATTAACATGATATAATAAGCATAAATTAATTCGTAATTTTTTAAAAATAAATTCTAGAAAAAAATATTTGAATAAAAAATACAGTGGTGATAAATTCTCTTTCTCAATCACAGAGATGTTCCGCGGAGGAAGAACCAGAGGCAGTTCCGTCGCGTAAGTAAATTGGAAAATTATAATATTAGAAACTGAATTTTTTGTAATTTTGTAGCATTAAAATATCAATTATTTGCAGGAAGAGCACGTATTGTTCTAACGCAGAAATTAAAAGAAGAGAGGTCGGAAATTCTGATTACCCAACTTTTGTCGAGTGAGTTAATATTTTTAGGATAAAAATAATTTTTAAATTTGATAAAACAATTGATGGAATCTTAATAATATAATATAATTTCGGATACAGAAGAAAATGTGAATTTTCCCGAGCATCGCGTGTCTTCTCTCTCATGAAAGATAAAAATTTTAATTAAAGTGAAAAATTCAAGAAAAAAATCATTTTTTTCTTCCAGAATATGAAGTTATTTATTCTTCTGCACTTCATGAAGAAGAAAGAGAAAATTAAAAAGAAGAATGGAGGGAGGAAGAGCAAGAGGAGAAGGAGGAGGAAATAGTCAGTTGAAAAAGTACATAGGAAAAAATGAAGAAATGATAAAGGAAAAAGAAAGAGGAACATGGGAAAGGAAGAAAAACATGAGGAAAAAGAAGAAAATCAAGAGGAAAAAAGAAATAATGTAGTAACTACAGGTATATAATCTTTCTCTTTTGCCGATTTTTTATCCAATGTATTTAATTTATTAATTTGATTGACGAATTTTTTTATTAGGGACTCTTCACTTTTTTATTCCGTGAGTAAGAAGAAGGCTTTCTTTACGACGCATAGTGAGTTAGGAGATCTGAAAAGCCAGCCAAAAGTTGAACTTTACTTTCAAATTTGCTTAAAATAATTTTTATGTGTCATCAGAGTATCTCAGAAAACATATAAATGAACTGTATAATAAGATTTCGGTTGCATGTTTCGATAAACAATTGCTTAATTACAAAACATAGGCAATATATAATTTTAAATATGTAATTTTAGACCTATTTTTAATATAAAAAACATTAAAACTATTAATATATATACTTTGCAAATTAAATAAAATTAAATAAAAATCGTATTGATTTTGAAAGTGGACAAATAATGATACTATACATTATTTGTTTTAAATATTTGCATTATTTTGTGTGGTAGAGTTATTTATGCGAATATTTCTAATTTAAATTGATTAAGACAACGAAAATCCATCATAATCCATGCGGTCTCGGAATTAATTTTTTTTAACTCTGTTTGGATGAATATGGTTCATGAAAATAAGTTGCTATTTTATGCTACTTTTGCGTTACTAAAGATATGTATTTATTTTCCCGTTACTATCATGGACCAAGAGAATAAGTGAAATAAAAATTCATTCATTTCACAGAATTTTAATAAAATTATAAAAAATTATGGTCATGTATGGTTTTTTGGATCGCTGATTTCGAATTTTATATCAGAATTTCAAAATGGCGAACGATTTTCTATAATAGTTGTCTAATTTTTATAAAATTAATACTTTTAAATAGTATATACCAGTTTTTAATTTTATATTTCAAAATTTATGTGTAGTAAAACATTTTCTAAAAATAATCAATTATTATTCAAGCGTAATTACAAATCTCCTTTATCGCACTGCTCTTTATTAGTTCAATAATTGTACACAAATTTTTGTAACAAATTTTAAGACTGTGTGAATCATCTTCTTTCTCGATTTTGTTTGATTCAGCAAGAGAATTATTGATTAAAATTAAGAATATCAAGTAAGTAGATTACTTCTCTGTAGATTACTTCTCTGTACTGTCTTTTCTGAATTTGCGAATTAAGATTAAATGTAGATATAATGGAATCAATAGTATCCACAGTTTTATTAAATACGTCTTCTATTGTTGCCAGAACATTTTCTGCTGTGAATAAATCGAAAATGTAATATATTTTGTATGTAATTCATGTAATATTCGAGCCGGTACGTAGTTCTCACGTCACCGATAGGGGACCGTGCAACCGAGCGCTTATTCGCATAATAAATGCAGCCTCTATGGCAATAAATAGAGCAGTTATGGATGATAAAATCACTCTGCAATTCAGCTAAAATGCCTTTTTGAAGCCCTTAACTGTTAAGCGTTATATGATAGAATAATTAAAGCGTTATATGATAGAATAATTAAAATGCCACAGGACTTTCACTTTATTTAATCATATTAGTATGGGAAAAAATTCGTGGCGTTTTTCCCGTTAGATGGCATTAAAAAAACGCCACGAACTTTTTCCCATACCTAATACTAATCTGATCAGAAAGTCGTTTCTGTTTTATTGAAAGTAGTTTAGAAATAATTTATGAGTCAAAGAAAAAAATTTAATCGTGAGATACTGAATATTCTGAACAGATGCAATGCAACTTCTGAAATTGATAATATTCAGAAAGTTATATATTAGGGAAATTGAATGTGCAAAAACGTGATATAGATATTACATGGACAAATCAGATAAAAACTATAATAAGGAACTAAAAAAAAAGTACACATAAACAAAAATGGAATTCTATTAAAAGGATAAAATATAAATTTAAATCCAAGTATGGATCATAGTTAGTCTCTACATTTCCAGATTTGATCTTGCAGGAATATGATCCAATCATGCTAGCTTCCAAAAAAGAGCGTTCATGTCTACTATTTGATGAAATATCCAGTCGATCGCAACGACGCATAGTAGCAAAAATTTCTGCTCAACAACATGATCCAAACAGAATATTGATGGTTTGTCGTCACGCAGCGTGTCACAGTCTGGAGAAATTGATTTGTTTAGAATTATAAGACATATTCAAGAGAATAGCTCAACTGTAATAAGAAAGCAGTTAGAAGAACCGAAAGTAAGCATACAGAAGCTTATAGCAAATCATTAGTTTATTTACTAGACCAAAGTTTATCTAAGAAAAATTATTTAAGTGTGCTCTTATTTGTTAAGGGATAAAGTGCAGATATTTTTCCGGCACGTCCAAACTGCCAAAGAATTGTGTCGACCACCGAAAAATTTCATGAGTATTACTGAGAACAACGCTGAAGTTAGTTTTCAGACACTCTTAAATCACATTACAAAGAATTATTGATTTATAATCAGATGTAATTCTACATTATTAGAAATTCTACATTATCAGAAAAATAAAATTACCGAAATCGAGGCAATGTTAATTTGTTTTTGGGGATTTGATAGCCACACTGGCCATTCATCTTCTAAGCAGCAATATTCATCGAAAAACACTAACGATGAATGACTTTTAGCAATTGGATTATGTGATCCCCCTACGACTAACAACTGGAAGTAATGAAATATTCTGGAATAATTGGATGTTGTAGTCAGCAATTTTGTCATCCAATCAGGCTGCAATACGAGAAAAAATCAGAATGCGTAATTCAAATGGAAAAGGAACATATTGATAATGAAATAGATCATTTGACATTGTTCGAAGATGTTTTGAATGAAAATATAAAAATACGCATCTATTTTTGTTTATATTTAATTTCGATAGATGATAAAATTTTGAACTATTTGCATTTGACAATACAAAATCTATTCTAACTTATCCGATCTATCAAGCTAATCCAAAACAGTTTAACGACTTAGCAAATAAAAACACACGAGTTTTTTTCCAGATCCAAAATTACTGCACTGAAATTAGTCCATTGCATGCATAAGATTTTTGGAGTGTTGTTTGCATCGTATAAGCTTGATGTTCAAGCATGGCAAATAAGAAGTGCTGATCATAAGGAATACTTTGCTAAACGAAAACATGAAATACAAAAAGTTGGAATAAATTGGGTCTTAAAGTCGATAATAGTGTGCCCGATGATACATCTAATATTCGAATAAATGAATAAAAAATGAATGAAAATACTCATTCGAATACATTTCTTTTTTATTCGTCAAGACATGAATAAATACATTTTCATTCCATTTGAATGAATATGATTACGAATATTTTCGTTTTCACTTTTACTCTGTATTATCTGCACATTATAGCTTGCAAGCCTGCAAGAGAAATCTATAAAAACTACACCGCGCGCTTAATCCGCCACCTATACAATAGGCGTCCTTCTTATTTAACTTATAGGTTAAACAAAGATATTTTTATTGGAAATAAATAATATATCTCGGAATTTAATGTCCACAGATCATAATGAAAGATATCTTATAATATGTGTCCAAGATATCTTATAACATGTTTATAACATTACTGTGACGTAACCAGAATTATAATATGTATGGCGTTCTATCAAATGGATATTTATAAATTAAAAATCTTTATTACTTTCTAAAATATTTTCATAATTTCTAAGTTTCCTTCATAAAATATGAATTACAATGATAAAAATAAATAAAATTCATTTCTTTTTACTTAAGATCATTAAAGTGCCGATTATAATTAAGGATAACGATTACTTATTAGAGCTTTTTTTCAGTTTATATATTTTATTTGAATAAATATGAATACTCGTTAAATATTCATAGTTTTTTGTGAATAAATATTAGGTGTACAACTTTGCTTCCGCCGTTTTTTTCCAAAATTTGAGGCTTTATTGTAAAAAACTGGTTATATATTTATGATTCAAAGTATTGTCCATCGCTGGCCACTATTTTCTCCCATCTTTCGATCGTAGCATACGTATCCCGCGTCGAAAAAACTGGTCATCTTTTGAGGCTATCCACGAATCGATCCAATTTTTTACTTCTTCATAAGACCGGAAGTGCTGGTCAGCCAGGCCGTGTGCCATTGATCGAAACAAGTGATAGTCAGAGGGAGCAACGTCTGGAGAATACGGCGGGTGGGGTAGGACTTCCCATTTCAACGTTTCCAAGTATGTCTTGACCACTTTCGCAACATAGGGTCGAGCATTGTCATGCTGCAATCACTTTATCGTGTCTCTCGTTGTATTGCAGCCGTTTGTCTTTCAATGATCGGCTCAAACGCATCAATTGCGTTCGATACCGATCGCCTGTGATTGTTTCAGTCGGTTTTAACAGTTCATAATACACTACGCCGAGCTGGTCCCACCAAATACAGAGCATGATCTTGGACGTCAAAATCACCGTTCTTGAAGCATTGAAATCACTCACGACACGTTTTTTCACTAATAGTGGCCTCACCATAAGTATTTGAGAGCATTCGATGAGTCTCAGCCGCAGATTTCTTCATATTGAAGCAAAAAATTAAAACCTCCCGCAAATGATGAGAATTTGGCTCGTAAACTGACATTTTCAATCGAGAATAACTTTATGATGCAGACATAAATCGACTAATGTTTCTATGAGGTTATGTTGACAGATGCCCAAGTTTATTGTATGACGTCTATGATTTATTTATTTCGATCACCACTTACCGCTAAAGCCATCTATAGGAAAACGGCGGAAGCAAAGTTGTACACCTAATATTTTTCAAAATTTTGAATGAATATATGAACATATAATTACACTTTTTTAATGTGAAAATTTTGAATAAATACAATGGGAGCTCAATTATAATTTTTTATATTTATTAGGTATTCTTGATAAAGTAAGCAGGCAACGGAACCAGTAACAATGATAACACAATGACGAACATTTAAAAATCCAAAAATGTTATCTGAATGTCTCGGACATGACTTTGAAATGATAAAAAATTTTTAATTCATCTTAATTGCATTGTGTCAACTTTCTATTAATCCTGATCGATTTGATAATATATGCTGGAATACTACAAAAATCTACGTCAGCAAGTACAATTGGTTCCATGCCTGCTTCTATTCATTCTAAAATTCTTATACGTGGTTTCGATATTATTCGAAATAGCTTATTACCAGTTGACACATGTTAGGTGAAGAAGCTTCTAAAAGATATAGAATTATATGCTTTCGCTTGTTCACACTTGTTCACAGCAGGAAATGTTCTCGTCTTGCAACAATAGAGAATATATTTAACAGAACTATGGACTTCTGATCCCATTGTATCTACACTTAATCTTAATTCGCAAATTCAGAAAAGATAGTATAAAGCCTAAAGAACTAATTCACTTGTTTAACATTCCTAATTTCAATCAGTATTACGAATATTTTCGTTTCGTGTTCACTTTTATTCTGTATTATCTGCAGTATTTATTTTTTAAATCAAACGAAAAAACCGAAAAAGAAGATGATTCAAAGTCTTAAATTTTTAGTTAAACTTTTAGTTAAAATGTTTAGTTAAACCAAAGTTTGCGTAATACGAAGTTGACTAATGAGATTGTGATGATTCGTAATTACGCTTAAATATAATTATTTAACAAGTTTTAAAAAAATGTTTAAAATAAAAATTAAAAAACTAACATGAAGAAAATTTTTAAACTAAAATATTAAAAAATTTAAAAATAAAAAAATTTAAAGTAAAATATTTAAAAAATTTAAAAATATTAAAAAATAAAACACTCAACAAAAGTCGACACTATTTGTCTTCGATTCTGCACAGTGTGTATGGTAGAAAGCAGTAGTAATTTAAAAAAAAAATTGAAATTTTTTCTCAAAATTTTATTAAATGTTTACTTTGAAGTTAGCAATATTGAATTCGTCATTTCTAATTTAAAAAATGACAATGTATAATTCGTAATCAACGACCTCGAAAATCCCCGAAAAAAAAGTTTCCATGAAGCATTGACTTGTTTTTGTATTTCTGAATCGCCATTTTGGAGCCGCCAATTTTAATTTTGAAGTTCTAACATCAGATTCGAAATCAGCGATTCGAAAAACCATCATTTTTCATAATTTTATCAAAATTCTGAAGTCAATAAATTTTTGAGCACTTATTCAGGTTTCCTGGCCCACTTTTCGTTCGAATATTTCGATAAAGGTTAGTAATTTTATCTGAAAACATTATGCACGCATACGTTTCTTAAATTAAGTAATATTCAAAGAAATTTTGCTAAATCTTTCTATGAAATATAAATTTACTAAAAATTTTGGTATTTTTTTTCATATATTACATTATATACACTATTATCTACAGCATATATTATCAATTTGCATTTAATGTATGAATTTTTGTCGTAAATCTTACGCAAAATATCTATAGCATCGCTTTTGTTATTTATACAGTTTTGATGCAAATGAGTCACAAAATATTTAAATTTATCGCTTACAATATTAATATATTGGCACAAATCGAAATATATTTGTCTGACACATTGGTCGAATTCAAGCATAAAAAGTATAGTCGACGGTTTCATATATAAATACTTGTCACATAATTTCACATTGACAATAACAATCACATATTTTAACAACTTCAAGGTCCAGTACTTTTGTGTAAGTGACAGCATCAATCACTTAATATCTACTCGTTTCTCGATGAACGCCATCCACGTAGCATGAGGCAGGATAATGCGGTTGCCTCGAGTATCGCCAACCGCAATTTCTACGTAAGACATTGATTTCACAGCGATCCCGATCTCCAGAAATTTGTAAGCTGTCGGTGTCAACACTAATAGCTTTGTCAAAATGGTATAAGAAGACGCGCTATAATGAAAAAAAACAAATGAATAAGCAATATATAGAGACAAAAATCTTTACAAACATATAATTGAAATACTTACTTGCTGGATTCATGTTACACATAGGAATCCACAGCACTGGAGATCACTACTAAAACGAATCTGTCTGAGCGACTAATGCAGTATCGTTGCTCCAATCTTTATTTAAATATTATCTCCAGCAATAATTTTTTGTAACAAAAAATTTTTAGAGACATCTGATGATGATATTAATGTAATCTGACACATAAATTGCAGTGTCAGCAAATTTGCAAGTTTCAATATGGCCTTGTCAGCGTAATATAAGAAATTTTTTTCACAATTAATATCTTTCTGAATGTAATATGATATAAATGCGACGTTCCCAAATAATATAATGTGATATAATTGTGATGAAGTGCATATAATTGAGACAGTGCAATAGCTTTGTTAGCGAAATTTAAGATTTCTCAAGAATAATGATAATCATTAATACAATTTGATACAAATGCGATGTTGCCAAATAGTGCAATATCAACTAATACACAACTGCTTTGTCAGCGTAATATTGGGAGTACAAATTAGTTCAGTCCGTTTTTTTGTACATTTATTTCAAAACAAAATGAATGAACAGATCAATTAAAGTATTGTCCATCGCTGCCTACTATTTTTTCCCATCTCTCAGGCAATTTTCGAATTCCATCTCGAAAAAATGACTCGTCTTTGGAGGCGATCCAATTTTAGAGCCAATTTCCGATTTCTGCGAAAAAAGTGAACCGGTGACTTGCTGCATTCTTCGGAACAATCAGTAATCAGAAGGAGCATTGTCCGGGGAATATGGTCGTAATAACTTCGTATAGCATACATTATACGAAGTTATACGAGAGAAAAGGTAAAT
>NW_012130100.1:1808326-1829357 GCF_000143395.1 Atta cephalotes | reverse complement strand
CGGGTCTTAACGTTAGTATTTTTCTTCTTGGGGTTAGAATATCCACTTCTCATCTCCAGTCACAATCCGATACAAAAAACTTTTTCTCTGTTGTCTTTGAATCAGCTGTTCACAAGTGAAAAATCGCCTTTCAATGTCTCTCGGTTTTAGTTCATAAGGCACTCAATTTTCTTGTTTTTGAATCATTCCCATGGCTCTCAATCGTACAGAAATGGTTTGTTAAGTTACCCCCAATGATTCTGCAAGCTCCTCTTGAGGTTGACTTTGATCTTCTTCGAGTAATGCCTCTAATTCTTTGTCTTCGAATTTTTTTGGCTGTCTAGAGTGAGGCTTCTCTTCAACGTTGAAATCTTCATCCTTGAAACGTCGAAACCATTCCCTACATGATTTATCAGTTGGAACAGTGTCACCATAAATTTCGATAAGCATTCGATGGGCTTCAGCCGCACATTTCTTCCAATTAAAGCAGAGAATCAAAATCTCCTGCAAATGCTGCTTGGTTAATACAAAATTCGAACATTTCAAACACACAGTAAAAATCAAAGTTTTTGTATGAAATTCAAAGCGATATAAACTGAATATTATTAGCAGATGTTTAATCTCTCTGAAACCGCCAAAATCAGCTGTCACTATGAACCATTCACAACAGTTGGAACTTAGGGAAACGGAACTAATTTGTACTCCCAATATAAGAAATTTTTTCAGGACATTAACATGTTTCGGCGATGACATCATCAATGTAATTTAATACAAAACCTGCAAAAATGCAACATTTGCAATTTCAAGCTGTAGCTGCTTTGTTGGCGTAATATAAAATTTTTTTCAAGGCATAAGATGTCTCGATGATGATATCATTAATAAAAATAGCGCTTATAATGATATAAAAATGACTATATTTAGGTGCACCGCATCATTAGTCAATTCGACAGCGCAAGTGACAACAACGTTGATTTGCCTGCTTAATGAGAAGAGTAGCGTAGGAAAAATAAGTATACAGGACAGGAGTAGGATAAGTATAAGGTTTCTAACCCACGGATACAGCAACCAGCAAATGGCTCTAATGTCACGCAAGAAGGGCGAAGTCACAGATGCTGGATTCGATGGAGGGAAAACGCGTCATAGGGAACATTAAAAGGGAAGAGGGGATTTGTTTCTTTTCTCTTTCATCTGTTGCAATCTTTTTTTAAACTATTGTCATGTCTCTGTCTTCTATTCATTGTCGGATGAATTCTCTCTCTCTCTATCTTCCTCTCGTTGCTTCTCTTTTCTTTTTCTGCACACGATTTTATTAAATAGATGTGGTATTTATGATTTTTAAAGATATGAAATTAGAAATTAATTATGATAAAATTTTTATGAATTTTTAATAATATAACCTAGAAACACTAATTAATAATATCCTTTTTTATCAAAGTAATACAAATGGCCAAGCAGGCTTTCTTATTGACTAATTCAACTATTACGAAGATATAAAGAAGAAGTGGCGAAAATACGAAGAATAAAATAATTTTAGAAAAAAAGAATATATATATTTAAGAATATATATTTTAAGAATATATATTTTAACATGCCAGGTGTATAAGCTTAAATCCGCTGTTTGCTCATAGGTGGCATTAGTGAGCGTACAAAACTACTCTGGGCACACAACACACTTTTTTTTATGTATTTGACATCTGTCAACATTAACCAGTGCACATCATCAGCAATTTCAACAACATACATTTTTTCTTTCGTAATCATGTCTAATTTTTTGCTAAAAAAAAAGCATATACGGGAAGCTTTGCTTTTCTGTTTCAATTTGAAGAAATCGGCTGCCGAATCGCATCGAATGCTTGTGGAGGCTTATGGCGACAAAATGCTTTATCAGAAACAAGAGAGATTGGTTTTTCAAGCAGCCATTTCCATGCGGCTACATGCCATGGGAAAGATTCAAAAGATCGGAAAATGGATGCCGCATGAACTGAACGATAGGCAGATGGAGCGACGCCAAAACACATGCCAAATTCTGCTTGTCAGACAAAAAAGAAAGTCGTTCATCGGATTGTGACAGGCGATGAAAACTGGATCTATTTTCAGAATCCTAAACGTAAGAAATCTTGGGTTGATTCCGCCCAACATCTTCCTCAAGACCAAATCACTTCGAACGGAAGATGCTGTGCGTTTGGTGGGATCAGGAGGATGTCATCTACTACGAGCTGTTAAAATCTGATGAAAGCTGTTAATGCTCACCGCTACCACCAACAACTGATCAAATTGCACCATGCTCTGCACGAAATAAGGCCGCATTATCGGAAAAGACATGACAAGTTAATTTTCCTCCACGACAACGCACCATCGCACACGTCAACAATGGTCCAAAACTACTTGGAGACACTCAACTGGGAAGTGCTACCCCATTCCGCTTATTCACCAGACCTGGCACCTTCTGACTATCACCTGTTTTCGTCGATGGGCCACGCTCGCTGAGCGGCACTTCGATTCTTATGAAGACGTCCGAAAATGGCTTGATGAGTTTGATTTGCCTCGAAAGATGAGGAATTTTTTTGGCGTGGTATACACAAATTGCCCGAAAGATGCGAAAAATGTATAGTTAGAGCAAGTACTTTGAATATATTTGTTTTTGCTTCCTAGGAAAAAGGAATGTGTTTTTCTGATTATTACAACGGATTTAAGCTTATACACCGGTACATTTATTTATCATGTAATACAGTATGTACAATATAATCCAAACTAGAATATACTATATTAGTTCACATTCTATAATAGAATCTTTTCATCATCATAAATTTTGTACAAAGTGTTTGCAGCATCGCTTTTATTAATATTACAATTTTGTCTTAAAAATGACACAAAATATGCGAATTTCTTATTAGCATCGTTCATATATTAACCCAGTTCATAGAATACATGTTTAACACATTGCTCAAGCTCAAATAAGAAAAACATATTTGTTTCATGTACAAACATGTGCCATTTAATGTTAACTTCACGTTATTTGTATTATATATTTTAACAATTTCCACATTTAGATCTTGAATCGGTCATGATGATAAGACTGCATTAATTGATATCTACACGCCTCTCGATGAACATCTTCCACGTAGCATGAGGTATGAACATGCGGTTACCTCGATTATCACCAATCGCAATTTGCACATGAAATATAGATCCCAATGTCCAGAAATTTGTATGCTGTCGATGTCAGTACATATAAGATGTGCTAGACGATGTTTGAGAAAATGCGTTTTGAATAAAAGAAAACAAATAGATAGTATAATATAAGCAAAATTTTATAAAATTAAATAAACTTACTATCACTTGCACGCCTCCTGTTGAATTGGAACATAATAGTTCATGGCTTGAGATATTTTATTTTCTCGGAGAAATTTTATAAAGCAATAGGTGTTTGGACTGTGTTGAAGCTCTCTGAACGATTGATGCGGTAACGTTGTCCGGAGCTCTTCTTTTAAACAGTGTTCCACATTTTTTTTACACATCCTAAAATGGAGGGGATTTTTTTTTATATACTTTGAAGAATAATTGCGATGTGATTGAAGGATACCAAATTGACATACATCATAAGAACGCAATTCATCGAATCTCTTTTAGCTAAGGAATCGACTGCAATGACAATAAAGTTTATCTGCTCCTATTCTCTTTTCAAAAGTGAATTTCGGAAAAGTGAATTTCGGAAAAGAAATTAAAACATATTTAAAAAGAAATCTTATATTTTATTTTTTAACCTTGATACATTTCTTTTAGGCATTGCACCAGTATATTTTAAACACATTTTGTAATACACAATTCTTAACACGTTTTCTACATCGTACAGTATTAATAATATCTATATTACGTAAAGAATTTATATCTGCGTAATTAGCGTCCAGAATCTCAAATCTGGTCATGTCGAGTCGCTATCGAGTACATCAGCTAGCAATTCGCGTTTTTTAAATCCTTTAACATATATAAGAGTCTTATTGTCATTCTCTTCCACATCAATTACAGCCATTATAACCAGGCGTTTCAACATCCTATCTTTCCATTGCAATGATGACAAACATTCAGTCAGGAAGCGCAGTCCTTTTCGAATTTGTCTAGAAATTCTATGGCATGGGACATGTAAAAATGTTATGAGAGAATGGCTCCGTTTCTCATCACTTCCTTCACAATAAATTTTTTTCCAACGATAAATCTTTGTACAATCTAATTAAGCATGCATTAAAAAAACGTGTTTTCCTTACGTCATTGTGTTTAACGATATTTCAAAGAGATTTTAAATCGATTCCAGAGGTGACACACACATCTCTTTGTTATTGAATATTGTCACACTTACTGAATGTAAAAAGACAAAAAAATGAAAATTTATTCATTACTTAAAATTTATTACTTACAATATTGTTATATTAAAGATTCTTTAAATTAGTGCTTTATAAATATATAAGTCATGATGTAATTTTTTATTTTTGAACGTAAAAAATATCATCTCTTAACGCGATCTGAGTTTCTTTCACTTAATACGAAGAATTTGTTACATCTGTATTTTATCATTATTAAATTTTATATGAAATTTTATATTACAGATATCATCAAAATTATGTATTATAATTATGTGTTCTCTTGAAAAATGATATTCACTCACTTGTTGATCTAACGGATATTCACTTACTTATAATCATTGGCGACAAGTTTGCTGAAGTCGACACACTTGACTTATGCAAAATTGTGTTTCTACGTATTTAAGATCTAACGGATAATCTAACCGCAAAACATGTTGTGACATATCGATTTTACGTAAAAAAAATTTTTATATTAAACTTATGCAAAATCATATCTAACGTTTTCGTCAAATTACCGTACAACGACGTCTCACCGAGAGGAACTTATGCACTTTTATTTGTTAAACTTAAATCATCTACCGAAAAATACTTTACTATTATGTCGTATATTCACTAACACATATTGATAGTATTAGTAAACTACAATCGAAACATCTATGACAATTATCAAATCTATATCAAATCATCGAATACCTTACTCTCAAAAACATTTCTCGAATTAGTGTCAAACATCTATCTAATGTCTATCGCACCACTTTTAACCTTAACTATACACACTGAGTTCCCAGAAATCTCAACTTCAATTTACTAAATCTTTCGTATTTCTGAATTTTTCTTTTTTTTTTGAACAGACAGTCATCGAACAGTTGAATCATTCACTGAAGACCGAAATGTGGAAACAGTTCACACACGCAAATTACTAATCACATATTTGATTTGTAAATTTCCATTTATCATGTAATGCAGTATTTTCAATATTGTTGACAATGATTCGATGATGATTTGTACTACGTAAAGTCGATATGATGCAACATATTTTGCGATTAGATTACTCTGTTAAATACGTAGAAACACAATTTTGCATAAGTCAAGCATGCCGACTTCAGCAATACTTGTCGCCAATGATTATAAGTAAGTGAACATCCATTAGATCAACAACTAATGAGTGAATATCGTTTTTCAAGAGATGAACACACAATTATAATAATTTTATAATACTACTGTATGTTTCCATCTATGATTCAAATTGAAAAGGATTTTATTGCGCAATACAGAATTGTCTATGTACGTATGTGTATAAACACTGAAATATTTAGGCAATTAGATTTGATCAAATATAAAATTTCTTTTATTGAATTGATGGAATTAAAATTTATTTATCTAATTAAAGAAATTTTTTATATAGTTTATAACGTATATATTGTGTGTGTGTGTGTGTGTGTGTGTTATTTTTTGTTGATGCTTTACTCATAAGCATTTTACATCAGAAACAAAAATCTTTTATGAATAAAATTAATATTCCTTATAATTAAAATATGTAATTGAATATTATAAGATAAACATATGTGAAAGAAGAACTAAATATATTATTAATAACGTATATATACTAAATATATTATTAATAACGTATAATTATATGAAATAAATTTAAAAATTGTATGACTAATGTCAACACAACTAATGTCAACAAACAAATTTATCGTTGTATCTATAGAAAGTTTGTTATTGATCGCAATGAGACAGAACTAATATTCAAATCTACAAATCCTCTCCCGCCAAGACTATACGGACTATCAAAAGTACACAAACCAAACATCCCACTCAAACCGATTGTTAGCGCCATACACTCCCCGACATACAACTTATCCCGCTTCTTAGCACAAACACTACAACCCCTCTGGAAAATCCGAATCACACATAACTAACTTAACGGACTTCATATAAAAGATCCAAAACAATCCGACTACATCCCGACTTCTAAATTTCGATGTAGAATCTCTTTTTATACAAGTACCAATAAAGACACAATGAAGGTCTCACATGAAGTTCCCTCCAACCAAAGAGATTCGATATAGTTAGAGTTGCATTCTTATGATGTATGTCAATTTGGTATCTTTCGAACACGTCGCAACTGTTCTTTAAAATATATTAAAAAAATCCCCTCCATTTTAGAATGTAAAAAAAATGTGGAAGGCAACATTGTTTAAAAGAAGAACTCCGGAATGTTACCGCATCAGTTGTTCAGAAAGCTTCAGCAGAGTTCAGAGCTATTGTTAATTATAAATTCTCCGAGAAAATTAAATATTTCAAGCCATGAATTATTATATTCCAATTCAACAGGATGCGGCAAGAGATAGTAAGTTTATTTAATTTTATAAAATATTTTGTTTATATTATACGTTATATATTTTTGTAAGATCTATTTACATGTTTTCTTTTTTTTCAAAGCGCATTTTCTCATATATCTAGTACATTTTCGAAACCTCGCTATATGCCTCGTATCTTGATGAGAAAATATGCATTGACATCGTACCAATTTCTGGATATTGGGATCGTTGTAGGATCTGTATTTCATGTGCAAATTGTGATTGATGAATCGAGATAATGCCGCATGTTCATACTTATTCAAGCTATTAGATGTACAACTTTGCTTCCGCCGTTTTTCTGTAGATGGCTTTAGCGGTAAGTGGTGGTCGAAATAAATAGATCATAGATGTCATATAATAAACTTGGACATCTGTCAACATAACCCCATAGAAACATTAATCGATTTGTGTCTGCATCATAAAGTTATTCTTGATTGAAAATGTCAGTTTACGAGCCAAATTCTCGTCATTTGCGGGAGGTTTTAATTTTTTGCTTCAATATGAAGAAATCTGCGGCTGAGGCTCATCGAGTGCTCTCAAATACTTATGGTGAGGCCGCTATTAGTGAAAGAACGTGTCGTGAGTGATTTCAACGCTTCAAGAACGATGATTTTGACGTCCAAGGTCATGCTCTGTATTTGGTGGGACCAGCTCGGCGTAGTGTATTATGAATTGTTAAAACTGACTGAAACAATCACAGGCGATCGGTATCGAACGCAATTGATGCGTTTGAGCCGAGCATTGAAAGACAAACGGCCGCAATACAACGAGAGACACGATAAAGTGATTTTGCAGCATGACAATGCTCGACCTCATTGCGAAAGTGGTCAAGACATACTTGGAAACGTTGAAATGGGAAGTCCTACCCCACCCGCCATATTCTCCAAACGTTGCTCCCTCCGATTATCACTTGTTTCGATCAATGGCACACGGCCTGGCTGACCAGCACTTCCGGTCTTATGAAGAAGTAAAAAATTGAATCGATTCGTGGATAGCCTCAAAAGATGACCAGTTTTTTCGCGGGATTCGTACGCTACCCAAAAGATGGGAGAAAGTAGTGGACAATACTTTGGCCAGCGATGGACAATACTTTGAATCATAAATATATAACCAGTTTTTTACAATAAAGCCTTGAATTTCGGAAAAAAAATGGCGGAAGCAAAGTTGTACACCTAATACGTGGAAGATGTTCATGGAGAGGCATGCAGATATCGAGCGATTAATGTTAACAGTTCTGTCACCGATTCAAGATTCTATGTGGAACTTGTTAAAATATATGATATGAATAAAGTAAAATTAAATGACACATGAAATTAACAACTGTGCTTTTCTTATTTGAACTTGAACATGTATTCTATGAATTGAATCAATGTACGAACGATGTTAGTAAGAAATTCGCATATTTTATGTCATTTTTAAAACAAAATTGTATTACTATAATAATAAAAGCAATGCTGCAAACATTTTGTACAAAATTTATGATAAAAATTCTATTGTAGAATTAATAGTCTATGGTTTAGATTATATTGTATTTACAGCATTACATGATAAATAAATATATGTTAAAATATATATTCTTTTCTTCTAAAATTATTTTTTCCTTATTAAGTAATTTTATCCTTAGTATCTTCGTCATTTCTTCTTCACATCTCGTAGTAATATTGAATTAGTCAAAATAAGAAAGCGTGCTTGATCATTTGTTACATTAAATATATAAAAAAGAATATTATTAGTGGTATAATTAGGTTATATTATTATATTATCATAATTAGTTTCTAAGTCATATCATTAAAAATCGTAAATTCCGTATCTATATAATAAAATCGTAAAAAAAAGAAAAGAGAGCGCGAATAATAAGTATAGGACTGCAACGAGTGGAAGAGAGAGAGAATTGCATTCTATAATGAGCAGGAGAGAGAGGACAATAGTTTAAAGAGAGAAAGCAACGAATGAAAGAAAGAAGAAACAATCCCCTCCTCCCCTCTAACACGGACTCCGATGACGCGTTTCTCCTCCATCAAATACAGTATCTGTGACTTCATACTCGCGCGTAGAGTCATCTGCTGGTTGCTGTATCCGTGGGTTAGAATCCCTATATACGTACTTATCTTACTAATAACGATGAGAGTTTGTAGAATTGGATAAGCAGAGTATTAAACGCCCGCGATTATCAATCAATAATAGATAGTCACTGATCGTATATATCGCGCGGCTCGAGAGTCTGAAGTAATTTGTGCGTGCAAGTGGGCGCCGGATACGGACTTCGTTGGCGCGAAATCGAAAACGCGAATTCGAAAGCCATATTCTGACGGGCACGGTAATTCTAAACATATCGAGCGTCGCCGATTCCTCCGAGACGTGAATAAAATTGTGTTCAAGCATGTGCATAGTGTAATGCAACGATATAATTCTATAAAAATAAACACTGTTCTTAATGGTGAGCTCATGACGATAAATGCGCGAACAAGAGTATTGCCACTCAGAATTATGAACTATATCGATGCACCGATTTACGCACGTGTCGCGCGTCGTCGAGCCTACTTTAGCATCACTGGAAGAATTTCAGGAACGCGATAGCGGATGGTTTTCCGTACGAGTATATTGACTGTATCGAAAAGTTGGAGGAGTTATAATTACCTCTCGCAAGTCGTTTTACAGTTCATTAACAGACGGTATCTGAGAACGCTTACGCACATATCGTCAACGTGTGGCAGCGGTTCTCCATCCGGACACTCGGTGAATATAGCTTATATCTGAAAATGAACGTATCGATGTTGGCCGACGTCTTTGAAAATTTTCGCGATAATTGTATCGCGAGTTATGAGCTCGACCCCGCTACGACCCCGCATTATTACACCTTATCTTCACGTGGGACATCATGTTAAAGCCCACGAGTGTAAGATTTGAACTGTTCACAAACATTGATGTGATCATGTTTATCGAGCGTGGTATACGCGGTGATCTGAGTCAGTGTTCGAACACGCGCGAGCCAACAACAAATACATGCCATCGTACAATCCATCGAAATCGTCATCATACTTGATGTCAACAATCTGTATGACTAGACCTTACGCCGATTTTCGATGGGTCGATGACATACAAAATTTTGACTTTACGATCATCGCGTTAGATTCGGCAACAGGCTATGTTTTCCACGTAGACAAGGAGTACCCGCAACATCTTCATGACGCGCACACTAACCTACAATTCCGACGCGAGAGAAACCAGGTAAGCGCGATGACAAGCTCTTCGCAACATTATTCGATAAACAGCGTTACATCATACATTATCGTAACCTATATCAGTGTAGTTTCACGGTTTCTATATCACAAAGGTTCACCGTATACTGCAATTCACGCAATCTCCATGGCTACGCGATTATATAGAACTAAAATTTAGAGTGGCCAAAAATGATTTTGAAAAAAATTTATACAAACTTATGAATAATGCGGTGACAAAACTGTTTGACAAAAACAATAGAGAACGTACGCGATCGCGTCGACATAAAGTTATTAATACAATGGGAAGGCAGATACGGTGCTGAGGCAATGATCGCGAAACCAAGTTTCCACAGCCGTAGCGTCTTTTCAGAGAATCTGGTCGCGATAGAAGTAAGTTTGAGGTGAAGTTTGATATATTAGGTAAAAGAAATAGTAAAAAGAAATCCATTATTTTTTCATTCAATTTCATACAAAAGTAATGGATTTCTTTTTACTACACCTAATACTTGGATACATGCTATCCTCGCTATATTCAAGATGTGTTTGTACGAATTTCATCATGAATACATGACACCACTGTTTCGCGAAAAATGCAAAATTATGTATACCATACTAATATACCATATATCACATTGAATATGTCGATGTCTACGATATCATAAAACGCGATATAAGTAGATTTGACACGAGCGATTACTCGAGCGACAACGCGTACAGTATTCCGCTCACAAATAAAAAAGTTCCTGACTTTATGAAAGACGAGAACAATGATGCCATCATAACCGAATTCGTTGGATTTAGAGCGAAAATGTATGCTTTGCTTGTAGAAGGAAAAAAGGATACGAAGAAAGCAAAAGACGTCAAAAGAAATGTTGTAATGAGGTTTATAACGTTCGAGGATTACACACGGCGCTTGAATGACAATCGAAATAACGCGCAAACAGTGCATAAGATCTAAATTGTTCGAGATGTACACGATATCAGAAACAAAAATCGCTCTAAATCCGCACAACGATAAGCGGTATATCGTGCCAGGTTCCACCGTTGCCATGGGAGCACTACTGATGTAAATAAAATATATTTGTATTTTATAATATTGTCCAAGTAAGAAGCTGCGCTCCGCATGCATGGATGAGGGAGTGAATGCAGAAATCGAATTTTTAGACCTATTTTCATGTCCAGGCTTCGGATCGCAAGAGAGTCGTCCAGAAGGAGCCGGGGAAGGATCGATGCAAATTGAGAGCACTTCGCTTCGTCCTGTGGCTCCTAAGTGGCTTCCGAGTCGGAAGTCGAAATGGAAATCTCAACTTCGCTAAACGAACACGAGGATGTACCTTTTAATTTAAAGGACCCAAACTAGATCAGTGTTGCCCCAAGAGGGCGCACTTTTAACGCCAGATGTGCCGATGCGTCCGTATGCCCTGGCTTTCGGTGGAACTTAATCCAAGTGACCAAGGAGAGCGCGAAGTGCAACCGGGAGCTTACAATAAATAATAAGGAGAGGTTTGTCAAATTAACAAACAAAGATTAAATTTAATAGTAATATAATGAAAGAAATATTTAGTAATACATTTTTCTTAAGTATAAAGATACAAACCTTTGGTTCTCTATTCTGAAGTATATGGTCGTACGTATTTATGTATGTGTGAGTGAGTGAGTGAGTGAGTGAGTGAGTGAGTGAGTAAGTGAGTGAGTGAGTGAGTGAGTGTGTGTGTGGAAAGAGAGTTATGTATAATATGAACGTTATTTTGAGTGTGGAGAATTTGGAAGGAGGAGAAGAAAATTAAAGTTGTATAGGGTCATATGGTTGAGGGAAAGAGGGTCGATGGGAATGAGGGATGGTATGGGAACTGAAAATAGACAAGTGGATCCTGCGATGCTGACTATCACTTGATCATTAGTGGAAAGAATAAAATAAGACATGCTGGACATATCAACTGATGGACGTTATGAAAGAGGAGAAGGAGATTAACGGAGGAATAGGCGTCAAGTTGAACAGGAGGAATTAAGAGGATAGTATGCGAGACGAGAAATTCCTCAATCGGGGGTAGTGATATCGGAGGAAAATATGTAAAAAAGGGAGAGGACTGGGAAGAGGTCATCGAAGAAGTCTGGGGACAAATCGGAGACAGGACAGGGGAATAAGAAATTTCTAATACTGGTGATAGAGTCGAGGCTGGAGGCTGAACGACCGGAGTCTATTCTTGGCTGATTGCTGAATTAGCGGAGATTGTTCCTGAGAGGCGCGGTGTTAGAACGATAAATGAGGTGCCCGAATAACCGTCGGAGAGAGTGACCGTCGATTGTGGGAGGCGTCAGGTCCGCTTCGTCAAGTCATTTTCCGGCATTGTCTTAAATTGATAGTATGGTTTTGCACTGACTCTATAGGAGAGAGGCTTCGATGAAACTTTTTTCAAAGACAACCATAGTTTTCTAAAATTCTGAGAAAAAATCATCCTGAGCGCTGCAGAACCGCGGTTTTTATATTAATCGCCCTCGATTACTCCGATTTGGATTGAATTGGGTTGAATAGATTTCGTTAATAGTATGATTTTTCTTTGTTCTGAATTGGTCAAGATCTTGGGGGAGGAAAGGATGTTGACCGGAGTCTGTAGTGTGAAAGTGTTTTTCTAAATTTTATGACCTTAAAATTTATGGGAAAACACTCGTGCAGTGCATCAAGAAAGCACACATGCAGCGTTGGCACGAGACCACTCAGAATCTACCCCTGAATATCGCATGTCATTTCTTAGATTTTGTGATCACGGATTCGTGAGAATCGTCCATGACCGTTAGAAAGTATCTTAGCACCGGTCTTACGCTTCCAATGATATATTTATTATTATTTTAGCCACAGTCCGAGGGGCACAAATTTGGTGTCCTTTTTTTCGTCGCTCATGCATATGCATCGATTTATGGTTTATCTCGGTTTATCTCGAAGCATTTATGAGGGGAGAGGAGATTACTGGATTTCTCCGTTTTAGTTTTTAGTGTGGGAAAAGAAAATTTTTAGTCTTCTCTAGTCTATCGCTCAACTTGTGCGTTATTCGCAGCTGTCTTTATTTCAATGAATTTCAGATCTCCACGAAAGAAACGAGTCGTGGCAGTTCGTTGGACGTAACAATATATTTAATATGTATATAACATGTATAATATGTATAATATGTATGCTATGTATAATATATAAAATTTAGTATGTATAATATGTAAATACAATATGTATATGATATTTGTAATATGTATAATACGTATTTATATTTTAATAATAAATATAAATTTTACATTGTCTTTATGTATCCACGAATTATGCAAATTGTCAAATTCCAACCATTTCACGTAAACTTCGTTTCCCCTCTTACGCAACACCTTTTCAACATGTGTGAGATGCATGTCGGGATTAGTGACGCTATGCAATTTGTATTTGTAGAATTCTCCAGTAATAGGTTCTCCACGATAATCTTCCAGAAGATTACTGGATTAGTTTGCACTTTGATAATTTTAAACACTTCTGTGCTCTAATTTGGCGTGTAACCTTTATCAAGACTTGAATTTATTCACGCATATCGAATCATCCACTTTGTACCATGCGGTAATCTTTACGATTGTAATCCGTGGTTAAGAGACGATCGCAGTGGTAACGTCAACAGGATGCATACAAATATTTCGATACTTGCATGCATTTGTAATTTGTAATTTGATACGAGACGCAGCATAATATCGATCCATTTGTAATTTCCATTGTAAATTGGCGTAAATTGTTTCCACATGTTCTTCAACGTACCGTTTGAGACCTTCATTACAGAATACGTAAAATAATGGTTGATGTTGTGGTTCTCCAAAAGTTTCTGCACATTTGAATTGTAAAATTCCTTTCCTCTGTCAGTAAAAAAATACAAATTTTTCGGATATCTTCCATAGTCTTGAATTATCTTTGCGATCGCTTTTGTCTCGTTTCCGCTCTTGGTCATTTTGAGCGGCTTGGCTTACTCAGTACGTCGATAACAGTCAGAATGTAGTGGTCACCTCTATTGAATCATGTATACCAGGCGTATAAGCTTAAATCCGCTGTTTGCTCATAGATGGCAATAGTGACCGTACAAAGCTACTCTGGGCACACAACACACTTTTTTTTATGTAACATCTGTTTTTATTTGACATCTGTCAACATTAACCAGTGCACATCATCAGCAATTTCATACAACAACATACATTTTTTCTTTCATAATCATGTCTAGTTTTTTGCTTAAAAAAAGCATATGCGGGAGCAAAGCATAAGCTTTGCTTTTCTGTTTCAATTTGAAGAAATCGACTGCCGAATCGCATCGAATGCTTGTGGAGGCCTATGGCGACAATGCTTTATTGAAACAACGTGCAGAGATTGGTTTCGCCGGTTCAATGATGACAATTTTGATCTAAGTGATAAGAAGCGTGAAAATCGGTCCAGGAAGGTTCAGGATTGTCAATTGCAGACTCTTTTGGACGATACCCAAGCGTAAAAATTGCTTGCTGAGCAATTGGGTGTTTCTCAAGCAGCCATTTCCATGCGGCTATATGCCATGGGGAAGGTTCAAAAGATCGGAAAATGGGTGCCGCATGAACTGAAAGATAGACAGATGGAGCGACGTCAAAACACATGCCAAATTCTTGTCAGACAAAAAAGAAAGTTGTTCCTGCATCGGATTGTGACAGGCGATGAAAAGTGGATCTATTTTCAGAATCCTAAACGCAAGAAATCTTAGGTTGATCCCGCCCAACCATTAATATCTTTCTCAAGACCAAATCGCTTCGGACGGAAGACGATGCTGTGCGTTTGGTGGGATCAAGAGGGTGTCATCTACTACGAGCTGTTAAAACCTGGTGAAACTGTTAATGCTCACCGCTACCACCAACTGATCAAATTGCACCGTGCTCTGAAATAAGGCCGCATTATCGGAAAAGACATGACAAGCTGATTTTCCTCCACGACAACGTACCATCGCACACGTCAACAATGGTCCAAAACTACTTGGAGACACACAACTGGGAAGTGCTACCCCATCCCGCTTACTCACCAGACCTGGCACCTTCTGACTATCACCTGTTTTCGTTGATGGACTACGCGCTCGCTGAAAGGCACTTCGATTCTTACGAAGACGTCCGAAAATGGCTTGATGAGTGGTTTGCCTCGAAAGATGAGGAATTTTTTTGGCGTGGTATGCACAAATTGTCCGAAAGATGGGAAAAATGTATAGTTAGCGAGGTACTTTGAATAAATTTGTTTTTGCTTCCTAGGAAAAAAAAGTGTGTTTTTCTGACTAAAAAACAGCGGATTTAAGCTTATACACCTGATAAGTCTCGATTACATCCGCCAAGTCATCATATTCGTGTACTGCAACGTGTCTTCACGAAAAATTTCTTTTTGCCGGAGCGTGTAATTCATCATCCAGCAGATGTTTGTTAGACATTGCGGATAATTATTCGGCACGATGCACTTCTCGAATCATCTTTTCAAATTTGTTAACCTGCACATTATTTTGTAAGGCTGCAATCTTCCTCTCGATTTCATTCAGATGATCTTTCAAATCTTGAACATTCCACTGCATATATCGTTTGCTGCGTCAACATTATCTACTGATAGTGCTAATCGTCGAATCTCGCGCGATTTTGCGTCAAAATCGACTACGACTATGCAAAGAGCGTTATAGCGCATATAATTTCTGAGCAATCTTCGCCACTGATAGTGCGATTCGCACCATCTTCCTCCTACAAACGATAGTCAAATTTGTTGATCGGCATTGCGATGTTAACTGAAGGACGTGTGTAAAATGAGATTAATTTATAATCAGACGCGAAGCTCTTCGATAATCGACAGAATCGTTGTCGTGATCATTGTGACCCGCCTGGCGTGAGGCCTCGAGCAATCGACGATCCACAATTTCATTGGGATCATCCCAATGGATATAATCGATCCTGTTATCGTTTAGCGTCATCGTACACGGTAAATCCATTTTATTGTTTATTCCTGCTCCAAACTTCTTTACCCAATGGCGTTATTATGTTCTCATACTTGTATCTCTTACTATCTATTACTTGATTACTCGAGCTATAACCGCGCCGGTATGCATTTATCGTCAGCAGAATGCTCCTGCATGTCTGTACGTCATCATACCTACAGATACCTTCGTTGAGAAATTTGATGAAAATTAACTCGTATAAGCCCGATGTTCTATTGTATCTTTTCCCACCTCTAATTATATCGTCGTTTTTGTGCAAATGGATACATTGTCACCAAGCCATCGTTCCCTTGTCGCTGAAATAAACTCCATATACAACATTTATTATTTGACTTTCTTACCGCTTAGGACTTTCAGATATTTTTGTCCCAATGGATCATCAGCGTTTCTTGCCATTCTGATGTTTTTTTTTGAAGGAGGTATTGAATAGATGTTATGAGCGGTTCATTAGCAACCTCGAAAATTTCTTCAACAGTGGGAGTGTGGTCATACGATAAATCGCGCAGTTGTATTATTTCAGACACTTCGTTCAAAGTGAATGATACGATTTTGGATTGATTTAATATTGATTTCTCAGGCGTGGAAACCTGTATAGAATTGTCGTACAAAGCATTCAGTCGTTTTCTTTTGGGTTTTGGCTCCTCATCTTCTCTCGAAAAGAATGTTTCAGTTATAATAGGATTCTTGGAGGAATCAACAGTGGATTCAACAATCTACTTCAGCGGATCGATAATAGGTTTGAAATAATAGGTTTCTCCAATGCAATATTTTCCTTCATTTTACCTATCTTCAAAGCGTGATACTTTTTGCGAACCGAATCGCTCATTTTCGCAATCTCGTTAGCTATCTATTCGTGATCTTTACTGTTGTCCATGTCAATGTATCGAAATCAATCGATTATCACGATATTGCAAAGTCATTAAATTCTTTTCTGTATAGCGCATTGTCAATCACTAGAAATCTGTATTTTTGCTACCAACATTTACGACATAAATCACAGAAATCCTCATACGACATATTGATCATGTGATTGTTGTACACGCGATTCATATTGATATCATCCTGTTTGAACAAGTTTAACAAATTTATATTGTCGCGAAAAAGGTGTTTCAGTATATCTGGCAGAGATAGAAACAGTTGACATCTGTGTCCATCTGTGTCCATCTGTGTCATCCCATTGCAAAATACTCTCTTATCGAGTTCTGCTTGTCGCATGCCACGTTATCAAAAATAAAAATGGAATTCGGAAGCGCCTCGATCGATGGAATGACGTTGCTGTTATTGGAGAATGTAAAATAACCATTTTCCTCGATTGGTGCTAACAAATTCGCTAATATCGATATTTCGGTTGTTACAGCGATTTCGAGTACATGTACATATTCTCGAATCGTATGCCGTGCGGATTTTTCAACAGGCGTATCAGTACGTTCGTCTTGCCGCAATTTGACTGTCCGCAGACGATGTATAGATGTCATTATGCTTCCGCATCTCTTTATCGGTTTGCACTTTGCCATCAAGATTCGTCACTTTGATTCCGCAACTGGCTCATGAAACGCATATTTTTTCTCTCTACAAAATACTGAAAACGATATCGCGAGCAGGCCTATTTATAGAGCTACATAGAGCGAAATCGATTAGTAATCAAAATGTTTCTCGTCATGTTGGATGATCTGCACAGTTTAACCTCAAAAGAACTAGAATACAATCAAACTAGAATTAGAATACATATCAAAAATTGTACTGCTGCGAGAGTTTGAAAATTGATAGATCTGTTTTGGGACAGATTATCAGATCATATACGAGCAGATTCGGAAGTACGATGATACCGTTGCATGAAATATTACGATTTACCGAGTATCAAACACATATCGACGATTCGGCGCCTTTGATAAAGAATTATAGCGAATGTCGTCGAGAGGTTTGTTAAATCGTGCGATAAACGCACATTCTTTCGAACTACAATACATATTGCCGAATATCAATTTTATGGTCCGGGAACACGATTGGCTAGATGTGATCAAGAAATTAATTTATTGGATGCTGCGTATCGTGAGCACATCATAGCGTATTCGCACAGCAACGCTCTCACTGAACACGCGGCTGACAATATACTCGTCGAGAAGATGCGTAAACGCATTACCGCGAGTGACTCAACTCTGTGAGAGAAAGAGAGAGAGAGAGAGAGAGAGCCGCAATCACAGCAGTTTGGGCAGCTATGAAGACCGAAACGAAGATTGGTATGGGTTTGAAAACAAGGAAGAAAAAGAGCAAGCGGATATTTCCGACAACGAAATGCAGCGGCATCCTGTCTTTTCTATCACTCGCCATTCTCGGATCGAGTGCGCGGCGAAAGTCATCGAGGCAGTAAACGGTAACAAAGCGCAGCATCAGCTGGAAAAAATTGTAATGTCATCAGGCCGCGGTGTTTATCTCGCTCTCTACAAGTGCGTACAAGGTGGAAAAAAAAATGTTGACGAAGCGTTAAAAATGCCGAGGGGAGTAACCGATGGGAGTAATTGCAACAACTTGCAAACCGTATTCCATATTTTAGAGGCATTTTTATATCCAAGTTACGCATTGAGTATGCGAAAAGAGAGAATCGCATCATGTATTTTGAGAATTTCGGCAATCTTCGAGCGCCGAAGGAACTTGAACGGTATCTGGCAAACAGTGCAATCGCACGCCTCATCAACCTTACAGTCAGAACAATTGCAGGCAGATTTGTCTACAGTTTCTACGAACGGTTGACAAGCAGTTTAAGGACCAACATTGCGCTATTTAACTCAATGCTCGTTTGAAACTGACATTTACGCTGATCAGCAAGAGTAGCGTCCTCGCCGTGAGCTAGCGATAGATTTGGATGACGGTGATTACGCCTCTGGCGGACTTTGAAATGTACTATATTCTACTCCGCCTGTGGCAGCTGAATCCAATGACGGTATCCTTCATGGGACTACCTGGTCGGCGCTGGCTTATGCGGACGATATTGGGCTACTGGACTAGAAGCCCGAGGGGATGAAGAGGATGCTAGCCTCTATGGAGACGGAGGCAGCGTCGGTGGGGTTGCGGTTCAACCCTGCGAAGTGTGCCATCCTGCATGTCGGTGCGGGGAATGGCGACAGAGTCCTGCCGACGTCATTCCAAATCCAGAGGAAAATGATCAACCCCCTGGCTCAGGGTAAGTCATACACCCACCTTGGTATTCCAACGGGGTTCTCCGTCGACGCCCAGACTCCCTACGCCGCCGTCTCGGACCTGCACGCGATTGACCGGTCACACCTCGCCCCTGGCAGAAGAAAGAAACGCTGGGAATCTTCGTCCTACTCAGACTGGACTTTCTGCTTTGGGAGGGCCAGAGTTCAAGGGTTCCCTCACGGCCATGGACCTCAACATCCGTAGGCATGTAAAATCCTGGCTCAACCTCCTTCAGCGAGCAAGCGCGAAGGGAGTCTACATATTAAGGAATTAGGATCGGCTACGCTCCTAGTTGTGAGGATATCGCCTCCTTCTTATCCGGCTCGCTGGATGGAAGGATGAGGGGCAGAGGGGAGGCTTCGCTCCGGTCGAGTGCACGAAACGCGGCGCTCAGACAGTCCCGAGAGATCCCTGCATTGGCGGTGGATCGAGGCCACGGAGGAGATGACATTGGAATGTCGACGTTGGAATGTCGGCCCAGGAAAGCAGCGATAAAGATTCCGCCTGACGCGCGCGGTCAGGTAGTGAATCGGTTACAACTCAGCTGTAGCAGAGCACTACGCAAGTAGGTTGCTTAGTAAGCCTGACCAGGGTAAAGTCTTTGAAGTGTCGGATGAACAATCATTTTATCCGTGGCGGCAGCTTCATACGCTTCGCTGATTGATTTCATTCATAAGGCCCAATTTTATCCCTCTCTCTCAACGGCGCATGACGTGGGAAGCTAATGACAAGCGCTATCGGTGAGATATCGGAGACCTTACCTTATGTGCTCTGCCACTGCGATATCCATTCTGCCGCAATACAACTGAAGCACGACGCTATCCTGCACCGCCTCTGGAAAGCCACTCTCCTTCACGACAAAAAAGACATAATCAATGACATACAAACGAGACAACGGTCTCTGACACACAGACGAAAGGATTCTATCCAGTCTCCCACATGTCAAAGAAATAATAGATCGGATTAACAGGATATTAAACACAATATCCGAACTATTTTTAAATCACCCAAAATGATAGGACAAATCTTAAGGAATCCTAAAGATCAAAGACCTCCACTCAGCTCCGCAGGAGTATACAAAATACCTTGTTCCTGCGGGCAAATATACATTGGAGAAACTGGGAGAATGATCAATCTAAGATCAACCTCTCCCCCCTCCCGGATAAAAGAACACCAACATGATGTCAAGTTAAAACACGTCACACAATCAGCATTATCAGAAAACAATATCGAAACAGGACATCAAATACTGTTTGACAAAACGATTACAATAGCCAACATTACATTATACTTTCCGAGAAAGTATAGAGAAACCATACAAAAACACCCTAACAATCTAAATAGAGATAATGGCTACAATATAAATAAAATATGGAAAACTATTCTCTCGGTTATTGTAGATTGATCGATTTCCCCCATTTCTCCCCCCTTTCCCCACCCACAATTCTCTACTTTCCTTTCATCACTTCAATAAGTAGTGTAATATATAAAAGGAACAACCCGGAGAAACAGTTCAGGCTGTTCCTTGTGAAGTGGACTGCAAGATTCACAAAACATTGGCATTCCAAGAATGGATCTGGACACGGAGAAAACCCGCGAAATACATAATCTTTATAGAAAACACCCATGGAAGTCTCAAGAATATTATTAATAAATAAATATATATATATTGTATATATATATATATTTATTTATTTATTTAAAATATTTATTTAAATTCTTTCTCCTATATCTCTGTCAAACATTTTAATTCTCTTTCTGATTCATTAAAAATCTCTCCCTTTCTATCCTCCTTTCGTTCCGCTGTCTCGCATTTCATTGCGTCACTCACAGTATTCAAACGAGACTGATGTAATTGGTATGTTTGCGGGAGTATGCGCGTGTGTGTACGGGAGTGTGTGTGTGTGTGTGTGTGTGTG